>NC_092183.1:11315000-11487500 GCF_043641665.1 Enoplosus armatus
AATCAGAACTTTTTTTAAGCCATGAAGACAGAGTGTTACTACTCTTGTTTTTGGAGCTGTCTTCCAAGTCTGAATCGTCTTCACTGTCCTTTGTAGCGTCTGTATCATCCATACTGTCCTCCTCTGTTTCACTAATATTTCTACGGTCTTTGGAGTCCTTACGATCTCTCCTGTTTTTATTTTCTCTGTGATCTTTGTGCCGCTTCAACTTTCTGTGGTCCCTGCTTGACTTGTCTTTGCTCTTCAATTTACTGGACTTCTTTTCTTCCGTCTCAGGTGAGCTGAAGCTGGTATTATCTGACAACAACAAAAAAAACAACAACTTGAGCCTGAATCAGTCAAGAACATGAAAGCCAATATACAGTATACGAGGTCAGTGAAAAGATGGCAGCTGTTGTGTTTGCACCTGGGTCTGAGAACATTTGTAGAACCTGCAGAGCATCCTCAACATTCCAGTCGTGTTCCTGCAGCACCATCCGCAGCTCCTACAACAAGACAGACATGAGCAAGAGTCAGAGATAAAACACAAGATCCACGGTTTCTACAGTGCTGTAATACAGATGCAGCATGGAGGCGCAGTGGTTAGCACTGTCGCACGGGGGGTAAAGCTGGTTAGAGCAGGTTGGGGGTTCGATCCCCTGCTCCCCCCACCATGTCGAAGTGTTCTTGAGCAAGTCACTGAACCTAAGTTGCTCCTGATGGAGACCAGCACTTTGCATGGCAGCTTGGTCAACATCGGTGTGTGAGTGAATGGGTGAATGAGACTTAGCTATAAAGCTTTGGGAACCGTGAAGGTTGAAAAGCGCTATATAAGTGAGATAATTTACCATTCATTTATGATAGACAAGTACTCTGTTTAGCTTCGGCATCACTGGACAAACACGTCTTGGGCCATCATTGTTTTTTTGCTTCACAATATTCAACTGAAAAGATAAGGCAGATATTCTACAAATACTGTCATATAAATAGGCCACGCTGATTGAAATTCATGGTTTATCGTTTTATCCTCAATGTCTAGATTTCATAGTTGATAATCAGGTTTTGATTTTTTGGGATGCAGCAAATTACATCGCCCAAACACTCACACTCACAATTTTTTCATTTGCTGAATAATTTAGTCGCTCACAGACTATGATGGTCTACAGATGACACACTGAAAACAAAAAAAGCAGTGTGGGAGTTGTCACAAAAATCTGATGGAGCTGAATGTGTTGAGTGAGTTTTTTAAGTTGAAAGGCAAAAGGTAAAACTGAGAGGACGGTCATACCCTTTCCTTCCTCTGGACTTGAGTAACATGACATTATGCTGTATCATGTAACATCACAAACTCATAAGCTTAGTGTTATCATGTTATGTAAAGTATATACAGTTTTAGATGACTGGACTAAAATGAATCTCTGTATGACTTGGCTTAATGTGTTACAGACAGGGACAAAGCGTCTGTGTGTCTTCACCTCCTTGTCCTGGTCAGGAAACTTTTTCTGCAGCTTTCTGACCATGGCTTCCTGCTTCTCCCAGCTTGGCTCTTCATTATCGTCCTCACCAGAAACCTTTCGGTTTAAATAGAAGAAAGGTAAATACAAAGCTGAGAGGAAACCCTCACCACTTCAATTCGACAAAAACCTACTGAGATTTGCATTTGGCAGCGAATGGAAAGCCAAGACAGTCAAACAGATTGTTTATATCATCACCTTCAAAACATGATCCTTATGATAATCCTTATGCTGAACTAACAGTTGGTCTGTTGTGCATCAGCCGCCATTTAATAATAATTTGTGTCTCTCTCATCAATATATGCAAACATTTATCTGTGTTTTCTTTCTGTGCAAAAAAGAAAAGACAAACAGCTTATGGTGCATAATGAGCAACAAACCAACAGTACTGTTTTTATGCAGTGTATGTTGGATAGATCACTTAAAATGGCTTTAGTTGTACTTTAAATTAAAATGACAGGATCTTGAAAATGTGAACATGTCATGCCGTTGTTTTAAACCATAAGTAATCTTACCACTGACGGCCTCCTCCTCTTGCTGGGTTGACTCTCATCACTGTACTGAGAACTGCTGGATCCATCCTGCTTTCTCTTCCTTCCTTGGTTTAAGGCTGAGCAGACAAAAGAGGCAGTGTTCTTAAAAGTAGCCTTCTGATTGAGAGAAGTAGCCAGCTATGCAGGTATAATTTGTTTATGCAAAGCACTGAGTTTTTTACTGCAACATTTTTCCTATATTTGGAATTACTTCTTACTGTTCTCCAGCTGTACACCATGTTCATTAATAAGTTATTGCATCGAGTTTTGAATTTGCTTTATGGCCCTGAGAAAAGACCAAATATTGTTGAATACATCATAAACACAAAGAAAGCAAATTAACAACTCTTCCTCCTTCCTTACTTTACAGGATTTTGTGGGAGGCAGATGATTTTTATATAACTTGAAACTATGCTTTCTTTATGCTAGTAAGTATTTACCTTCTTTATCACCAAACTTTAAAAGGCAAGCAGCTACAGCCCCATCCAATGTGGTTGTGCCCCCAATGACCTGAAAACGAAAACAGAAAAATGTGCTTTGAACAGGGAAAATCAGGAGATTAAAAGAGTTACGTCTTACAGTGTCCTTATAATAGCCAAATGATATATAAATTAAATATTTTATCATGACAAGGCATTTAGCCTAAGGTTGGTCTACAGCAAAGTCAGTAAAATCAATCAAAATATGTTTGACAGCAGGTAAGCCTGTTATACAGATACTGAAAATTGGCTAGGGATATCCCTGGAGTCAAACTAATGTGTTCTGTGCTGAAAAGTTGCAAAGCCTCTGCTCCATCTCAACTCACTTCCAGAAGCTCCGTCCTCGATAACTGAGGAAACATCTCCAGTAGTCTGCCCATTTTCTCCTCCAATTCGCTGTCCTCGTCTTCTGTATGATCCGATTCCACATTCTTGGATGATTTCCCTATGGGATTCCTATAGAAGAAAGTCAACAGTCAATCAGCATGAATGTAGGAAAAAAAAGTGAAAATCTCGCCATATGAGTTTACACTTACTTGGAGTTCCTGGATAATGATATTTTGGTCTTCGTATCAGAGAGGAGCTCATCCTCCTCCAAGTCAATGGTAAGGACTTCCTCAAAAACTACTCCTCGGGCATGGGATTTTGGTGGGGCTTTGACAGGTTTCATCTGAGCTGGAAAGCAAAATGGTAAAGACAAGTTAGCAGATGCATTCACGGCAAGTATAACAGCAAGTAGAGCGACATTTGAGAATAATGGCCATGTCTTCACAAGTCACTATCAAACTTCAAAGTAATGGCATAATAATTCCAGTGTAATTAAATTACATCATTGTATTGGGTATCTGCCTCCTTCAAATACTGAATTAAATGGTGGATGGTAAGAGACCTAGGTCATGCATCAATTGCTAGATTGTGCCATATACCCATATATTTCCCTTTTCGACCTTCTTGGATTACAGGTAGGTGATATACTGACATGGGAGATCTCATTATTATACAGGATGAGAGTAATCTTTTTCTGGTCTTAAAGGATGCAGAGTAGAGTGACATTGCCTCAAACCTCCAACAGCCACTTCTAAAATACCTTCACATTAATGATACTGACACACTGCCTTCAAAGCACTGTGTTAATATTTGATTTTGTCAATACTGCCCAGCTAGCTACAACACAGGCGCATATTCTCACTATAATAACAAAGATGTTGGTTCCCTCAGCGTCTACCCCACTATTACTGAGGGGAACGGTCATTCGGACCTGCAGCATGTTTATAACAACCATGTTACTTAACTACTGCTAACGATAGCATGCCTGACACATCTGGCTACCAGCATTGTGGGCTAGCTTTAACATCTGCTAGTTACCTGGCTTGTTCTCCTTCTCTGACTCTGGACTTTTGGACCCGCTATCCTCGTCTTTGTTTGTTGTCGTCGCTGCCTTCTTGTCAAAACGAAAACGGTCAAGATTGAAAACACTCATTTTACAGTCTGTTTCTTGCCTGACAGGGGCAGCCCTTTGTCTCTTTCGAGCCAGCAGTATTTTTCTCTGTCCTATCGTATGAAGCACAGGGTTCCTGTTAGCCGATGTGACAACCTAGCAGGCTAACTAGCGTCGGATGCTAGGACAGCAGTCCTAAAAAAGACGGCGATTTTAAGCTGTGTCACTGCTCCGTTTTTAACCTGAATAGTCGGTCGTCAATGAAACGGTGATTTAGTATAAAAAACAGTTGTTTAATCCGGAGTCCAATTTGGCTTGCTGTATCACGACTACAGCCGGTTTCCCGCGAACTCCAGCGGCCCTGGAGGATGCTGTGCCGGCTCTGCTTATTGGTTAGAATAGGGGGTGGGCGGAAACTCACGACTGATTCAAGATAATACACTGTAGTCTACTTCCGTTTCTGTTCACATTCTTTTTTAAAGGCGCAATCGTTACCAGGGATACATTAATTGCTGGTATTTTTTGCCCCAAGACTCCTGTGATTTACTTAGCGTAGTCTAATATATAAGGTGTTGTGGTCTCATGGTGTTACAGTGTGATAAACGGTATATTTCTCTACTGAGAATACGAATAAGAGGTGAATTATCTTGACAGTCAAGCCAACATCGCTTATGAAACCTGCAAGGTGGTGATGTAAGGAACTACATTAAGACAAAGATAGTTTGTAGGACTTGGTCACACCTGATGTAACCACGTTACTTGTAGTTGTGGATCATTCACTGTATGTGTACGTTGTTTTCTGAAAGTAAGGTGCCCTCATCGTGGTGTTGGTTCTGATGCTGGAGTAGTGGCGTCTAAATGACAGGAGACTTTGGCCACGCCCACTGGTCTTCCATAGCAAAGACATCAAATTATGGAGAGATTATAATGTATTATTTAATTTACATGTACTGTATTTCCGTGAAATGTGTTCAGAAACTATATTCAGTGTTCAGGCTTCACAGAGATCTAGAAACAGTGGGCCTTCTCAACTGCCTTCACCCTGCGAGGAAATCCATGTTGAGTAAACAGGGTGGAATTTGCAAAAAAAACCACAAAATGACTTTTTTTCCTATGCTACAATGAAGCCTTTGTGGGTGCATGACAAAAGAGCTGCAACTCAGCAACAGGAACATTGATTTTTTTTCAAGAGCTATAGATTGGGAAGGTAAACTGTTCTGAATCTGTAAGAATTTAATCAGTTGCATCCATGGATGTATAATAAAAAAAAGTTGGTTGGCAGCCTCGGAGGGGGTGGTTGGTTTTGTCAAGGAAACAAAAGTCAGTTGCATCCCACGTTTGTCTTGGGAGACAGAAAATAGAGCTTGGATAATAAAAGTAAATCATTTTAAATTGTCATTACATTTTAACATTGATTTCTTAATATTTTTGTCATTCAATCTGGCACATTTCCTGTATTCAAATGTATTTCAATTTACATCAGTCTCTGCTGTCACTAATCTCTTTCAATAGACCGTTCTCACAGCATGTTTTGACTCATCAAACCGGCTCTATTCCATTTAGGTGTGCCAGTAAACCATAATAGCAATAGCACACCTGAATGGAATGCAGCCATTGACAATGTCATTAGTTTCACCTCTGTTTGACAAATCAGTTTTACAGTTTTTCTTCCTTACTCTTCCTTGTTATTTTAGTCAAATTCAGCTGTATCTGTGTGTTGTCTGCTAGATGCCACAGTCAAATGAGAAACTGACCATACTTTTCTAGTCACAGACTGTCATACAATTAATGATCAAAAGGGGACAGCAGATACACATTCTCTGAGATGGGATAAGGGTGTGTGACGAGGTCTACCAGTAAGTATTGAAGACTGACTTTTGAAACTTCTTCATCTGTGAGTGGGTTTGTGTTGTGTGCCCTCTTTGATGATCACTTTGTGAGGACCAATACAGAACAACCATAATTATACACTGTGTCTGAGGTCCTGTACCTTTCCGTTGATAACATGCTCATACAGAAGAAATCTTGTGTACTGGGTCTCTGTACCCCATTGCAAGGTACAGCCTTAATTTCAGGAAAGAGTTGTGTTCACAAACACAGATTAGTATATTATAAGATTATAACATGTTCAAATAAATGGCATTCTCTTACACAGGATTATATCAGAGTTACAATGTTGATGGTAACGGACTCACAATAATAATAATGCATTACTTCCCTCAGAGGCCACCACGGCCATTGTATCTCCTTTCTTCATTTGGTCTTGATGGTCAAAGTCAATGGCAGATACCCCCCTTCCCTGCCACACACACACACACACACACGCACGCACGCACGCACGCACGCACGCACGCACGCACACACACACACACACACACACACACACACGCACACAAACACGCACACACACACAAGCAGACATTCACCACATCTTGACTGCCTTGAACTTCTTATTCCTCAGTATTAGTGACATTTCTCAAGATTTCCAAAATAATAAAAAAAAAAAAAAAAAAGCAATTATTTTCACTGGTGGTTTGGTCGCTGATTTTTAAGCCTTTTTGTATTTCAGAATCAGAAATGTAAACTGTAAAACTGATTTGTTTCTGACCTGGAACAAAGCTTGAAAAAAGTTTACTTGCTTACTTGTGCTTATCTGTACACAAACTTAAATCTTTTGATATCCACTTCTCTGGAATAATTGGAAAAGCCAACTTTATTTGCACAGTGATTAATTTAAAAACACAAAATGCACAAAATGTATATATAATGTACTGTATATATATCACACTATTTGCATGTTGTCCTAACCCACTTTTCACAGATGTGTAAACACTTCATCACTAATGTACTTACACCTGTAGATTTTGCTCAGATACAGTGAATATATTATGATGATTAGGTTGGGTCCTGTCATCAGAACACCACAGCGCCATCCTGCCGCCTTACTGTCGCCCCCACCATCGCCATGGAGACCATGTAAGTTAATGCATGTGTGTATGTGTGTGTGTGTTTGTGCTCTACACAGGGCACAATAGGCAGACTGACACAGAGTCTGATAGGGGTCATGACCCCTCACAGCAGGAAGCTCAAACTGTGGCTCCTTGCCTTCTCCTGTCCTCCTGGTCAAGGTTTTGTGTGTATATATATGTGTGTGTGTGTGTGTCTGTGTGTGTGTGTGTGTGTCTTACATCTGCATTAGGATAGACGTTTACTTTTTCCCCCCTTTGTTTTGTTTTGTCAGGGTTGCTGCGTATGTGTCTGTCTACTATGTAGGAGTCTATGTGTGTATGGAAACACACACACCCACACACACAGACAAGCAGGCGCATACGCAACAACACAGAAATATAAATCACTAGGCCGTCCCAATGCTGAGGCAAGTCATTAACATGGACACACACACACACACAGTGGTAGCATCAACAAAAGTAGATGAGTACTGTTGATGTTTTAATGGATATTGCTGCGAAAGGGAAGCAGGTGATATGACGTTCTGCTGTTTTTGAAAACACATTTTCAATTTAACATCAATAGTCACACAAAATGCATGCATGCGCGCACACACACGCACACACACACACACACACACACACACACACACACACACACCCACACTAACACAGACAAACACTGGTACTGGTAGATACTGCACTGTGTGATCGCTTTTCATACTGTACATACTGTACTGTACATGTGTGCATGCAATATGTAAAAAGCTTGCATCTGTATATCCTACGTGTTAATCATGTGCGCCTAACCTTTTTATATTAAATGCCTGCGTCAAGCGCATGTGTAAGTGCATGCATTGCATGTGTGTCTGTGTATGGGTGTGCTTTTAAGATTGACCCAACTATGGTGTCCCAGCGGACTCGTCACAAAGTCTGTCACCACCCAGTCACCATGGCGCCCAACTTGGCCGAGACCCGACGGCGGCAGGGAGCACCTTGTCACCGTGGTAACACGTCTGGGATGTAACCACCCCCCGCACCCCCAAGAAATACACAGAGAGACATACACACACACACACATATGAAGGCTCTTTCTAAGGGCAGAAGACATTTCATGTTCAAAATAATTGTAGCCATCGACTCTGACCGATATGGTTTTGAGGTGAGAGAAAGACAAAGAAATTCACTCTAGATAGACAGATAGATAGATAGCATTAACCAGTTCATAATCCAGTTTGGTAGCTTCACTTTCATTTATGCCAAAACCCTACTCCACACTACAGGCCTGGGGGCATGTTATTGGTTTGAGCACAGTATCATTGCTTCACATGAATTTGCAATAATCTACTTGCTTTGATGCCACTACAACCAATTCTGTTGAGCCCTTGTATTACGACAAAAATCTACATTTTTCCACTGCTGTCATATGAAAATAATATGAAATAGACTGGCAAAGTTTACCCAAAACTTTTCTCAGTGGTTCTTGTATATTTCCCTTTTTATTGTATGGACTTAATCCCAGAAAATGATCATTAGCATACACAAAACACTGTTATCCAAAAGTTATTTTTTGCTAGTGATTCAATATAACACCAAGGAGAAATAACACAGACGAGGTACCATAGAGATAACATATAACGTAAGCTATCACTGGCCAAATTTAAACATTGAAAATTCCAAATACATACCAGTGTACATTGCTGGACAATATAGAGGAATTCCAAATTGAGAAGCCAGAGTACCCATGTTGTCACAGTGCTATGCTGCTGGAGATCATCTAGCCTGTTGAAGAGTCACTACATGTCTAGCAGCTCCAGTGGTGCTGGTCTGTTACTGAGACCAAAAAGAATTTGGCTGAGATAAATAAACTAACACATTATTATTATTATTATTATTATTATTATTATTATTATGTCAGAGCCGGTTGATCCACAGGAGTTTAGTGTGCTTTGTTTATGTTTTGATCCAGTAGATTTAAGTAAGGAGTGATACTATGTCATAGCCAAAACAATCCTACACCTGGTGCTTGCACATTTATCTATTTACGTTTTTTGCTCGCAACTTCATTTGTTCTTACATGGCTGCTAAAAAGAAGAAAGTAAATAAGTATAAATGTGAGCATTTGTAACATACTGGGCATACAGGTGAATGGTGGAAAAGTGCTGCAGGAGCTGTGTGAGAAGCTTTTATAGATGTGGTGACTCTTTGTTCTGCTGTGAAAACTTGCAATCCACTGTAACTGACAAAAGTCAAGCTGATCACAACTGCTGTTCTCTGAAGAAGGAAACCACTAACTGTCACCATCCACCTTTCAAGCATACAGGGGTGAGTGTTTGATAAGAATAGTTTAGTAGTTTATGCATAGCTAATGTATGAGTCGGATGAACAGGATGATTATTGATTTACTTTTGGGCACAAAGCTGGCCGAAGGGACTTTAGTCTGTTCAACAGAGAGTTTGGGGCATGCAGCAATGCACTGTACATATAGTTGAAAGAAGCAGCAACATTTCCTTTGGATGCCTCCATAATCTACACGCTTCCATGTTTATATTGTTCAAACACTCTCAAATCCTCTTCAATATCTGCTGTCAGATAACTTACTCATTTGACTTCTTTTGTACCGCTTTTGTTTAGTCATCACTCATGTAACCACTCTCTCTCTCTGCAGGCAAAGAGAAACAGCAGCAGGGGAGAATTCCCATGTTGCTGGAGGTGATGCTGCGGAGCAGCCGAGACAACCCACCAATCACAGAGAGACAATGACTGATCCTCCTGGCTGCCTTACAGAACATCAGTCAAACTGAGCTTTGTTAGCGCTGCATTCCTCTGTTTTGTCCTCCTGTTTGCACCCCTGAATCAAACAATGTTAATTTTGTCTATATCACTAATGTGATGCTTACGTTTCTTTCATGCATTCGTGTTTTGATGCTGTAAACTGCTCATTTGTTTTATCATGGTAGCATCCTTAGCTATGATTGTGGCTTATCATTTTTATTTACAATCATGGCTGAAAAGACATTTGCCTCAAGTGTGGTTTAACTAAAGGTTGCCCTTTGTTTGTCACTCTTTTCTATGGCAGCAGAGATCAGTGGCTGCAGTCAACTTTGTTGGGTCTGTCACATTATCACAGTGTTTTAATTAGAGAAGGAGAAGGAGACGTGCAGAAAGACAGGGGGACAATGACTGATCCCCAGGCTGCCTTACAGAACGTTGTTCAGACAGCGCTTTGTTGGCGCTGCATGCCTTTGCATTGTCCTGCTGTCTGCGATTGTTTGAATCAAATGATGCCAATTATGTCTCTGTCATTTAGGCATATAATATTGTGAGCTATATGATTCATTATTCTACTTTGTCTGGGACATAAGTGGTTTGGAAAAAATATATAGTTAACAGTGCCATGCGTGTCCTATCTGGATTGCTCGGAGTAATCATGCTCAAAATACGGAGAATCAAGATATCTACTCGCTTTAGCATTTCTCACTGTTGTCTTTCCAGTTTAGATCGGCCCTGAGATGTAGACATGCATGCCTTCTCTGACAAACCTGAAGTCAATGGCTACTTTAAATTCTACCAGTGGACTGTAACTAAATTTTATTTGTGTTTGAAGTGTTTCAAACTCAAATTTGAAGCACAGGCAAAATGGCAAACTTACCTCAAGATTTGGCTTTATTCACTTGCAGCGTGTGCAGGCTGGCTAGCCAGACTGTTTTGACATTTCACAGCTTTGTTTATGGCTTACAATACATCACTGCCTGCAGTTGTTCACCAATGGTAAATTATTACTGTCTGTCTGAAATAGTCTTTAGGTGTTTTTGGCTTCTTATTCTCCTTCCACTACATCAAAAGCTCCTCCATTTGGGATTCCATTGAACAGAGATATCTGGAGTCACAGTGAGTATACTGACATGTGCTTGCATCATCATATCTGACAGCAGTTTTAGAGACTTTGCAATCAGGGTAGATGAACATTTCTTAGGAGGTCTAATAAATGCATATGCAGATGCACAACAATGTGCAAAGTTACATTCACAAAGTTAGCATATCTGAGGAGAAGAAGAGAAGAGAGGCTGGACAGGAAGAGAATGAAAAACTTGTTAAGCTTTTTTTTTTTAGCTGAGACAACTGTGACTGTGTGTGTTTCTGTGTGTGTGTGTGTGTGTGTGTGTGTGTGTGTGTGTGTGTGTCCTGGTCTCTCTATTCTGCAAACTGACAGGGAGGTTGAGACGACTGAGATGGGAATGTCAGCACAGGATCAGCAACCCTGCTGGTGGACACCAGTTGGGGGTCTGTCTCCTCTGGGACGCCGCTGCATCTAAATGTGTGTATTTGATAAGGCGTGTGAATGAGTGTGTGTGCGCGTGTGTGCGTGCATTTTGACTTATGTGTGTACATCAGAAATATGTGTGTGGCTCCGTGAATGTTAGGGGCCAGTGTCTGGGCCTTTTTTGGGGGGAAGGGAGGTTAGCGTGGTGACAGCCTCAGCTGTGTTGAATTGTGGGAGAAAAAGAGCTGACGCGACGGGAGTTGATGTCTGACATGACCCCTCTCAGCGGGCGCACCACAGGGAGCTGGGAGCTGCCGCTGACTGAGTGTGTTTGTGTGTGTGTGTGTGTGTGTGTGTGTGTGTGTGTGTAAGTGGGAAAGTGAAGGAGAGAGATGGAGTTAGAAAGTGAGCAGCAACAACAACAACAACAAAAAAAAGAACTGAACTTCTTTCAGTGTCCCGGTACATTTTCACCACAAACCCTGATTTCTCTGACAGTCACAGCAGAGTCCCTCTCTCTGTGAAACACCACCTTGATGGACATGACACTGGACTTCTCCTGCTGTGTAACCCAATCTTCTCAGGTCCTTTCCTTCCTCCGCCTTCCATTTTCTCTCCCTCCATATCATATACCTCTCCTTGACCTTCTCGCTCTTTGTTGGTGTCCCTGTGCTCCCTCCTTCCCTCTCTTCCCCTGTCTCCCCTGAAGGTGCTTTCAGGTTGGTAAAGTGATCTACAGGGTGCTGTGCTGCTACTTGTTGTTCTTGCCATTCTCGCCCATTCTATTTTACCCCTTTTCGCTCTTCACAGTTCCTTGTCTCACCTCTATTTGCATCATCCGTCTATTCTTCCATTCCTCATTCTCTTCCACCTCCCCAGTCCAACACACACACAGAAACACACACACCTACATCCCTTTCTATTCACTGTCTCTCCTCTCTGGGTCCACTGCTTTGCCATCAGTTTCTGATAAGTGCCCACAAAGCCCCCACTGTCTAGTGTGACCCTCTATCCCCCCCACTCTCTTTCCTTCTCTCTCCGTCCCGGAGCAGCCAAGCGTGAGGTAAAGAGGAGGGGCCATTTATCCAACTTGTTTTACCTTCACCCCCCTCTTCTTTCCTCCCTTTCTCCCCATCATACTTTTTGTTTCCACTTGATTTATGCTCAGGTCATCCTCTTACTTTTTCCAACTTTCTGTCTTTCTCTACGTCTTTCCTATCTCTTCTTCGTCCAACTTCCCTCTGCTCGTGGGGAGACCTTGCCCCCGTGCTCTCACAATGGACGCTGATGCTTTTAATGCGGGACAATGGGACGGATCTGAAAGGTTAGCCAGCCCTTTGCACTGTATCCCCATGCACTCTCCTCCCTCCACCGATCCTTCTCTTTCTTCCCACTGCCACCTACACCTGCCTTTCTTCTCCACCCAGCTCCCCGATCCTTTAATTCCTGTGCATTTCAGACAGATTCGATTTTAATAATTTTGTTTTATGTGTTTCAGGATCATGCGCAGGAGGCATGCAGCCAACATGAGCTTGCAAGAGAGATATCCACATATCATGAGACATTTTGTTCATGTCAGACATCCGTTTAACGAAATGAAAAGACTTCGGTTGCATTCAGATCAACAAAAGTACTAAATGTAAACCCAAATGTAAATGCAGCCCCTCCTTCATTTCAACATGGATGCAGAGTGCTTTCGCAAAAAAAAAAAAAAAAATGCAGTGTGGTCCAGCAAAAAAGTTGAATGCAATGTGATCATCTGAAGGTGCATTGCATCGGCACATTCCTGGTTCACATCAACACATAGATATGATAACAGAAAATTATCTTTGTAGAGTTGTAAAATCTTGCTTTATAGCTCTGCAGGGTTTCAGTGTCTGAAAAGCCTTCAAACTCATGGACATTATACTCAAACTGGGCTCTCACTGGTACATTTTTATGTTCATTATAGGCAATAGTGAACAGTAAACAAGTTTATATTTTTAAAACTTGACCTTATTTTCCAGTGCAAGTCAAAATCAACTTGCAGAGTACTCATGTATATATGATTTTCATAAGCTTAATTTTCCCTTTTAGTCACATTAATTATACTAAACCAGGCGTTCACACCGATTGAGTTATTTATGTGCATGCAAAGTTATTCTCTCTCGCGCTCCATTGCCAAGTCTTTCCTTTTTTGTCCCCCTCCCTTTCGTCCCCCATCCTCTCCTGTCAATCAGCAAGCTAGTCAGTCAGTCAGTCTGTCTGCCAACCATCACTCTGAAAGTCTGAGTAGTACTAATGGGTCTTGTTAGCCACTTAACTGCCTCCCCTGCTCTCTCTCTCTCTGTCTAAGTATGAATAGAATAACCCTATAATGGTGCTTGTTTGCCACTCCACTGCTCTCCCTTATCCTCCTCTGGCTTTATCATTGCCGATCAGTGTACCTGGAGATAAGTCTCTGTGTGAATGTGCAGTATCCTCTTCCTTGAGCTTTTATCAGTCCTGATCAGTGTACCCAGAGTTCTCTGTTAGAGACCCCGTCTGAGAAAGGTCATGTTTTCATTCGCCCCAATTGGCTACCGATAAGACAATTTGTCAGGTGGAAATCAGAGAGGCCTTTTCTTGGTCGTCTGAGGGAGACAGATGGAGGAAGGAGATCGAGAGGTGGAGAAGGGTAAGAAGTAACATGAGGTGGAAAGAGGTATAGCATGCAGAAAGAAAGGTAGATGTTTTTTTATCACTGCCAAGAGGAAATATTCATGTCTTCAGCTGAGGCCACGTGTTTTTTAACTGAAAAACTGTCCAAGTGACTGATCGCTAAATCTCTCCATCACACAGCAACTGTCCTAGTCTGTTCAATTATATATTAGCAACTGTGTCAAGCTTAGGATTTCTTCACATGTTGAAGCGGTGAACATTGGGCTGCAGTGAGAGTGATATTCGGTAGGGTTGTGTCTCTTTTTGTCTTTTCAAACCAAAAACACAAGACAAAAGTGTAAGGAATGGAATTTGCTTTAATTTAACCCACTAAATTTAGCATGCCTGGCAAACTACTTAACTCACATTACTTACTACAGTGGTTGCTAGCTGTACTTCCAGGTAAGGCGAGTGTTTGCACATAGCTAACTTATCATTTTTATTTTGCGGGGCTACAAGTTAACGTGGGAAAAACCCCCTCTAGGAACTAAGACATCCACTGTGGGAGCTGGTATAACATCGGCCCCAGAGGCTGCTAGCGAAGCTAAAGTTAAGGGCAACTATAGCTCTGTTGTGGATTTGGGAAAGTTTACCTGAGATACTTGTCAAACTCAGTTTGTCCTCATCCTGAAGCCTTTTCTGTTATGAGAGTGAAATCTAATGTTTGAAAATACTAACAGCACAAATATCTGAAGCGCAAATCATAACCTTTGTGTTGCTTGTCCAAGTTAATTGCACACTTGCTATGTAAACAACACAATAATCTCTACTGTAAACATTGCATTGTAAACATACATCTTCTGGAATAGTGCTGTTGTAACTAAATTACAGACTTGGATCTAGCAATGGTATGTCAAACAGTTTAAATGCGGGATTGTTACCCCTGTTAAACACAATATGTATGTGTGAAAGTGGTATTACTTACCGAAGACAAGATCTCTTTTGACCCTTGTCCCATCTGTAGAATGGTGCTTGCTGCTTGATGAAAAGAGTAAAAGCTATTAGAAACTATGATGTCTGTCATCTTCCCGCACTTAGTGTCCATCCTTTCCAAAACTAAACAAACCAACACAACAGTAAGTCACTACATTGTGTCTGTGCCTTCTGATGTTTTTGAAGAGAAGTGAAAGAAACCAATATAACGTGCAAAAAGTGTTACTTTTGGAGTGGTTACTTCTGGACCTTCTCATCAGCATTCACTCCCTCTCCCTCAGGCCTCCCACTCCTGCCCTCACTAATCTAATCACCTCCTCTGCAGACTCACACAACGCCTCCAATAGTCCAGCCACAGCCCCCTAATCGACATGTTATTGCCCACAATCACATTTACAGCACAGAGGCAAATCTGCACAGATGCGATTGTGTCGGCGGCTAATCCAATAGCGCCGCTCTCACTTTTCTTTTACTCGGCATCTTTCATCTTCAAAAACAAGGTGACAGTGTTTTAATTTTCATTCTGGGGTTACTCTCCATCAATTTAGCTCACGGTGTGTGGTGGAGTTTATGGAGCGAGACACATGTAGGTGCTGGTTATTGTTCGAGCTTTTATTTCTCTCCTGTGGGAAAATGAAGAGCAGGGATTTTGGTTTGGATGTGATTAAAACAGGAGCTTTCTGTTATTGTTTATTCACAGACACGGTGCCTATTGGATCATACTGGTGAGATTTGTTCAAGCCTGGCGGTTTGGTGCTGATTATTTGGCTTTGATAATTGATGTCAGTGTACAATAAATGTTTTTCAGAAGGCAAAGACCCTGCTACTCTGTTGTGGTGGGAAAGATAACCGCAGTTTATACTCTGGGGAAGGAAACAGGGAAATAAACACAGTGAGGAATATTAAAAGTATTTTGAAGGAAGCTATAGAAAATCAAAGTATAAAATTGATCATTTCCATTTAAAATAAGAAAATCTCTGTAGAAAGCACTAACCAGGCACAGAGCGGCACCTGGACAGTGAGAACATCTGGTCACTGTAGGGGAAGGATCTTTTCAATATGAGATCTTCTGTACTTCTTGTCTCCATGATGTGTTTACACATAACGCCTGAAGAACAATTAAGGACAAAAGAACATTCAGGACCAGTTTAGGACAAAAAAAAAGAACCCAAATGTTCACTTGCCAACCTAGCAGGTCATCAAGCACATCTACTAAACTATTACGTAAAGAAATAAAACATACATGATTAGAAAATCTGCTTCTTTAAACCTGAATATAGTATAACTTATACTGGGCCACAGGAATAATTTATATGGGCTGGTACAAATTTCATTCTACTGCTAGAATGATGCATCACTTGTACATTTTAAGTTTAATGAACTGTAAATTTGCATCTCTGTTCAAGTGCTCTTGCAAAGTTAAGGGGTTGTTATCCAGAAAAACATTCTTTAAATTGATATTCACTGATATTGAGGAATGTCTCGTCTCTCATCAACACCCTCCATCTCATTTGCTAAATTCATCGAAGCTGCTTACAGCAATCAATCCTGTAAGTCAGACTGACAAGAGACAAAACACAGGCTGACTTAACCAGCCACTGAAACATGGCACTGCGTTACGCTGTGTTATTCTCTGCCCCCTGCCTCCAATAGTCTGACAGAAAGGACCCTAGCCAGGGGTGTCCTTTGTCCTGCCTGCAAGATTACTCGATCTCCCAGGGGTCCTGCCCCACTCCGTCTCCACTCGTCACACTGTCCCACACTGTCCCACACTGTCCCACACACACACACACACACACACACACACACACACACACACACACACACACACAGAGGTATGAATGTAAGCACATATTAGTTATTTATACATATATAGATACACTAAAAGGCATACTTTCTCACTAGAAAAATATAGCAGACATAACTCTACTTGTATGGGAACAAATCTCTCTACTTGTTTACTTGTTACTAAATATGCAATATTATGGTATGTTCATTATGAGTTTCTAAAAATTCTTGCTCTTGTAATCAGTGCTAAATATCTCTACAGTGTACGGATACCAATAACATGTACAAACATCTGTTGAGAAAAGAAATAGGGAAAAAAATTGATATTCTCCATTTTATCATCAGGTAGGTAATGAGTGTTTGCACATATAATCACAAAAAGACACACACATACACCTCGTCCTGGTCAGCAAAATGGTTAGTCAGGTGGCCAATGGACCATCCTTGGAAGAACATGGGTGGACCTCTCCACTCTCTGGGGGAGGAATGTGTTTGTGTGTGTGTGTGTGTGTGTGTGTGTGTGTGTGTGTGCGTGTGTGTGTGTGTGTGTGTGTGCGGGTGTTTGTGACCCAACCCCAGGTCTCCGGGTCAGAGTTCCTGACACACACTCACACCCAGCGGGGCGACGAAATAATTAACTCTGACTATGATTGACAGACAGTTCATCACACTGACACACACACACACACACACACACATACACACACACACATACACACACACACAAACAGGGGGCATTACTTTCCCATAATCAGCAGCGTAGACAAGACAGATGACCTGTGTACTTCTTTGTGTTTTTCAGTTAAAAATAAAGAAAATGAGCAGCACATTAACAATATAGTTAAAGAAATCATTGTAAAATAATAATAATAATAATAACCATTACGATAACAATAATAATAATAATAATAATAATAAAATAAGAATGCTGACGCATGTCAACATCGTCATGGTAAGATAAATCCACAAACAAAAAAGCTAAAACATTTTTAATCCATATGGACTACGTTTGTGGTCACTAACAAAAACAGTTTTGTTGCCAGCTCCTCTGGGTCCAGCACAGAACTTCATAGACATTTATGTACTTAACAATAAATGCATTGTTGAGGCATGTGACTACGAGTAATCACTTCTATTTTAGGCTTTTTTGTCTCCAAAGTTCTCATATTACATAGAAAGCAATGGAATGACACAAAACCTCATCATCACCCAGTTATACTAATGTTTGTGTGGTCATGTGGTCACTTACTCATAACTTTTCTGTCAAGCAGTTCTTTTCATTCTACTCATTCTTGTGATATTTTCTCCTCAAAGTGTCACCTTTCATATTGTTAGAGTCACGCTAAATTCTGCATTATCCTCTTCTAGAAAGGTGTATCACCTTTCTTGATTTATAAATCTACCACTCCAATCAATATTTTGATATCATCTAATTCTCATTCAAGATGTGACTATTGCCCATTACATTCAGATTACTACAAGAAAATGAAATTGTTTCAAATCTGGAGTGGGAAAAGAGCAAATGAATGTGGCTTAAAAGAGAAAGAAATAAGAGAGAGGAAAGGAGAGGGAGTATTTTGTTCTTGCAGGTACTGTAACACAGACAGCTCTGTTTCAGATAGCATGCTCACCTTTGAAGGGTGCACTTAAAAGTGTGGGTGTGCATGGGGTGGAGAGGAGGCGGTAAAAGCGGGTCTGGGTGGGTGGATAGGAGGATAACCTGTGGATTGAAATGGTGTGCCTCCCCCTGCCCGCCCGCCCTCTACCCCCTTGATTCTGAGAGGCCGTTTTTCTCTACGGCCACAAAGGCAGTGGGGTCGGATTGCGCCGGCACATTCACCGGCCCACTTTGTTTTCAAATGGTTTTGTTTAGTTGTGACACTGTAGACACCCAACACCTTCCAAGAATCTGAACTCTTCTGTGGGGGAGTAGAGAGGGCAGGTGGGTGGTGTGCAGGCGTGAGGAGAGAGGAGGGGTGAAGAGGTAGCGGAGGGGAGGGATGAAGGGACCAGAGAGGAGGAAATTTTAGGGGTTTGGAATTTGTTTTCTGGGAATCTGGATTCAGCCACAGCATCACCTCTCTCTCTACCCCGCATGTGGCCTCTCAGTCTTCCTCTCTGGTCATGGTTTTCTGTCCTGACTCCTTACCAAATGATGTGTGTTTTATCTTTTGCCTCCCCCTCCTGCTCTGGCTCCCGGGCCCCACCCTGTTCCATACTGCTCTCTCCCCTGCCCTCTCCTCCAGCGCTCGCTCATGCCCCAAGGCAGTCACTGCTGTTTAATCTTTTCCACCTCTGAGTGTTTAAGCAGCTTAACACAGCAGGATCTGGACTGCTCAACCAAGGGTAGGTCGATGCTTGACAACTAATGCAGGACTAATTCTAGGCTTAGCCTTCACTTTTACATGGCACTTTCTGCCAGTCTGTTGATGTGTGTGGCGCCCTACATGCATGAATGATACAAATACACAAGAGCATATGCACTGTGCCAACGCATTCTAAAGCCCTTCTCCTCCAAGAAAAACGGTGGTCTTATCAACTTTAGCACATTGAATTATTTTGTTCTGTTGCTTTCAAAGGGTATCAAGTCCTTTTTTAAATAAAGGCCTATTTGACGCATGTCAGGAAAAGAAGGAGAGAGAGATACAAGTATCTCCAGCTAGATTTGAACCAGAGATGTTGTGGTTCCTGGTTGGTTCCCATCTTGACTCTTAGGCCCGGGGACAGCCCCTGTGGATTAGGGACTGTACTATGTAATTTTTCTGAAGGGAAGAAGAATGCATTCAGTAAAGTTATTAAAAAATGTAAAAGTCACATTGTTTTATTAGTTCTTGTTTGTTTTATAACTGCTAGAAAACAATACTCAAAAATAATGAATTTCCAACATGTAGTTTCCCAAAAGTGATATAAAATTTGGTCATAATTAATTTGCTTACAGTATGCTCTACTCTGACCTTGAAATAAAGATTTGCTTTTTATTTCAACAAGCATTATCTAGGACAAAGACTTTTGAGACAGTTTCTACCCAACACTTTAAATTTGTGGAAACAGGTTACTTTTTTGAGATGCAAGGGTTTTGTCGGTGTAGTGATGATTTATATTCAATAACCGGCTTATTATTTAAATGGGAAACATCATTCCATATGTAGCGATGCACAGGGACAGCCTTTGTAAATGCTTCTTGACATGCTTGACAAGGCAGCAGTACCTGAGCTCACAGGGGCCATGGAGTCAATTGCTACACATAGGCAGTGCTTTGAAGGGCAGGGGTGCGTGCCGTGCCGGGCTGGGGGTGGCACACACACACACGACCCATTCCTCTACCAAACACACCTTATCCCAAAGGACGGATGGTGCAGCAGCGGGCTGCAAATCCGACCTCACCAAACACCATCCGGCCAGGGGCAGCTGAGTTCACCTGCTATGCCATTCACTGTTTGATATGAAAAAAAAAAAGACTGCATGTGCGTTGAATGTGTGTGTTGGGGGGGGGGGGGGGGGGGGGGGGGGGGGTTTGAGCCTGAAACTGAAAGGCAGCAAGAAGGGAAAAGAGCTAAAAAGACAGAAAAAAGAGAGATAGAGAGAGTGTGTGTCTGAGAGAGAAAGAATGGATAAAGAGACACGGAAAGAGAGCAAGGGAAAGACTATCTGCTGCATTAACCTTCCCCTCCACAGTGCCAGTATAGAGTCTTTTCTGCACTCCTCTTTCAGCGGGGAGGACCCAGGGGACGGTAATGCTAAGCCCCGCTCCATTCTTCCACCAGAAACTTTGATTTCCTATTAGGTTCCTCCTGATGGGGACTGATGGGGAGAGGAGGGGAGGAGAGGAAGGAAGGGAAGGACGGACACCGAGACGGAGGGCGGGAGAGAGAAAGCGGAGTGGTGGGGAAAAAAAGTGAGAAGTGGCCAAAAAGCAGGACAAAAAAAGTAGAGAAGTAGAAGAAGAATAGAAAAGGGCGGCAGAAACAGAAACTGATGCAGCAAGTGCAGAGAGGAAGAAGAGGGAGAAGAGTCAAGATGAATAGGGAGGGCTGGCCACACATCACATGTGGTGGTGGCAGGATCTGCGCTCTGGGACACTGGCTGTCCCTGTCTTGGGTACCGAGGGCATTGTTTACACTCAGCCCATTTAGTACTGACCTTTCCTAGCTGGCAGACATACAGACTGAGAGGTGAAAAGGCACAGTGAGTAGCAGACAGACAGGTGAGAAACAGTGTGACAAGTTTGTAGGGATACAGATAGATAAGAAGGCTGACAGAACAACAACAGGGTACGCAAAAAGACAAGAAAGTAGAAATGGGTGTGTAGACTGATAGACAGGTAGGATGGCACACAAAACAAGAAACGTGTGATAGACAGCTTTTTATCTTTGTCTCATTTTTTTAGTGCATGCTGTAACTCTTTTCATATCCGAGCTAACAACCAGGCTGGCATGTGCTGATTTGTTCCTACTAATGTCACAAATATATAGTTGCATTTTTAAAAAGGCAAAATAAATAATAACAGTTGGGCACTGCAGCGAACGTTACCTAAACAGTAGTAAACTGTACATTTTTGGGGGACTATTTTCAGCAGCGCTAGCAAGTATTTACAGCAGAAGGACAGTACCTGTGGGATTGACTCAAAATAAACTACAGTGCCCATGTTCATCAAAATGCAAGCACATGTCATCTAGTACAACAGTGTGGCTCATTTATGTGTGCTTTAATAGTTTTCGGAAAATAGTGGAGCTCTATGGCGCAGAGGAGTATCAGGATTTGGCAGCACAGACAACACAGGATCAATTCATTGTTGGTCTTTACAGATATCACCAGACTTATCATTTAACACAGAGAAGCAGAAGACAGATTGGAAATAGACAGAAGATTTGTTTTTCCTCATCCCAATGTTAACCTCAATAACTGATCACAAGCGACTCTGATCCTAGCATTGCGTGAGCGTCCATAGTGATTTGGGCCTGAACCAAGTCTAGGATTGCACAGAAACACTGAAAAGGCCCATATTATTATCACAATACATGGGACACACATATGTGGCCTGCATTTTGTGTCACAGTATATGACCTCCCATGAGGGCAATGCAGGAACAAAAACCCTTTGCTTTACAGGGAGTGCAAGTTCAACCGATCTCTATTGTCGCCTCACTTCTCTTACAGATTTTGCGTAGTTGACCCCATTATGAAGACAAGTATAGGTGTTTTTCTGGAAGACTGCAGGACGTATGGCTGCTTTAAGTTGACACGTGGCACATCATCGCACATCTTTGTGGGGAAAGATTTACCTGAGAAATTTACAAAAATATCAGAAATTTAGCTAACAAACATAGATGAATATAGTAATTTCTGCAGGCAATGCATTTTATGGGGGAACAAAGAAATGGCATTCCCCTTTATTATAAAATATACTAACTGTCATAACTCACTATCCAAAGCACCTTCCAAGACAGGCCCTGCCGATGAATTGCTCTTGAAACAACACTTATGTGTGTTTTTATGATAAGTAGTTCCCATGTCTTGTGTGGGAAAGAGGGATGAGACAGATATTAAAGTGGTGTAGGCGAGACAGAGAGATATGGAGACAGAGACATACAGAGAGAGACAAAAGGGAGCGGGAGAGAGGTAGTCGGAGGGAGAATGATTGATTGATGTGGTCAGTGAAGCATCACTGATCTCCAGGGGAGCCCCCCCACCCCCACCCCAATGAAGAGGATGTGGATTGGCCTTAATGGTGTGAAAACAGTCAGACTGCAGCACTAATCTGGGAGGAGGAGGAAGATAAGGACGGCCAAATCAGCTACAAACAAACAGTGTCGAAGAGCTCGGAAATTTCTCGCGTTCGCTGAAAAGATCATTTCACTTGTACCTTAATAATTTACTCTATTTTTAGTTCAAAGCCTGCATTTTGGAGAGTGGGAAGACATGTATTCCAAAAATCCACAAACTTATTTTCACAGAAAAAACAGCCATATTTATGCATTTTAATTACTCTGAAACAAGTATTAAACTGGGGGACATGATGAGTTCCAAAATTAAAAGAGAAAAAGGAAAACGTCTCACTAAAATAAACAGTGAGTTTAACAGGTGGAATATGAGCCTGATCTGCCAGTCAGTCAAACGATCATTGTTTGTGTGTTTGTGTTAGCCTGCAGAGAGGTTTGCTACTCCGTTACAGCAGTAGGAAATGTCTTGCTATATTAGCTGTGTTATCCTGCTGGGATCTTGTGTTTCAGTAAGGGTCCTTTACTCTTAAAGATGCCCTACAGGCATTACCAACCAACAGAAAACAAATATGCTTAGACATGGATAAAGTTAAGATCATCTAAAGGAAGTTTTCACACCTAACTCTCTGTACACTTTATGGTATAAATTTCAATTTCAAAGGAGCTCTATAATGAATAGTAGTGAGACAGGTATTTAAGCTATTTTTGTGAGGGTTGAGGTTCATAGACCCACTGCTACATTTCCTGTCTGGTTGAAAAAACCCATGTTAATCCAATTCCTTCACTGTGGGAAGTAGTGTGCTGTTGTTTTTATCTAGCAGGGGGCTTGTTGTTTCTGAACATGCCCTGCAGCTATTGTGTGTAAAAAGACCACTCGAGAAATACATGATAGCATCGCTCCTCTGTTAAGTGGGTGATGTGTGCAGTTGGGTGGGCTTTTCCTCAGGATGCAGAGTCCCTCTGATTACTGAGGGCACTGGTACACAAGCAACACTTAACCAAACATAATCTCTTAAGTAACCCTAAATACACTTTTACATATTTGTGTGGTATCATCCTTTCAAGAGGCTGCATTATGGTTGAGTTTGACAACATAATTCAGGAAATATTATAAACATAGATTTGTTTCGGCACTTAAGGTTTATATTTTCCATATTTAATTAAGTTTAAGTCAATACTTTTCTGTGATTAGCTTTTCCCTAATTGTAACTGAGGGTCTGCCAACTTTTAAAGTTTAAACTCTGTGTTTTTTAACAAACCTGCATGTGCTTGATACATTACAATGTATGTTACTACACATATATAGAATGATAAAACAATTAAATCAGATATTAAGTAAAGTTGGATTGTAACTTGATTAACAGTGACATAAAGTTTAATCCTGTGCCAACAGAACTAAAGGCTGAACACAGGCCAACCCTAAGCATGAACATATTAACATTTATTTTCTAATTTTACATGACATGATGCAGTGTATACTTTGCTGCTTAGATTATTGCAATTCATTTAAAATGATGGAATGATATCTAACAGAATGATATCTAACAGTGAACCAGTTGAACTTGGTTCCTTGGTTCTTGGAAGACAGTGAGATAGTTTAACACATTGACATTGGCGTTGTTTAAAACGTAATGCTGTAGCATTGAACAGGTAAGTTATCTGATATACCTGGCTGGTTTATGTATTAGGCCAAAGGTGTGTGAGTACATGGCGTGTTAACAAAAAGGGAGCTCAGACGAAGCTCTGTGTGATTGTGTGTGTGTTTCTACCTCTGCATCATGTTTTTGTCCCTGTAAATGCACTTGTGCCATTCTCCATCCAAACTCCTGTGTCAATCTTAGTCACCAAATCTCAATTGCTTGCTTTTCAGCTCGCAGAAATGGCTTTCCACAACTCCATTGTGGTCCACCTCTTTCCTGGATCGGTGGCCGAATGGACTGATTGAAAAGAGGGGGGTGAAAACGATAGGACATGTATCTCTAATTGGTAAGATGGAGGAAAAGATGTGCATGTGCAGGTACGTGTGAGTACGCACCAACACCACTGTGTGTCTATGTGCACCTGAGAGAGGGAGACAGGCAAGGTGAGGGGGTGCGCTGTCGCTGTCTGTGCTCTGCGTGCTGTGTGAGTGCAGCAGGGAGGTTGTAAGCGATACCCTTGCCTGTTCCCTACTTGCCCCACTCTGAGGCCGCTCCACCCTGGCCAGCCCGGGAGAGAGTGGGGGTCCCCTGGGAACTGGTCAGGACAGGGAGGGAGAGGAAGGGGGGCGGCATGGAGGCCAGGCTTTCAGCCACTATGAAAAGGAGCGGAATCAAATACAAGCAAAATCTCCTTCAATATACTGTATCCCTCACCTGAGTAGGGCAGCTAGCTGAAAGGAGATCTACGGGGCAACTGTACAATGGGCCCAGGGAGGACAAGAGAGGAGAGATGTAGTTAACTTAACAGGAGAGTGGGGGCAAAAATAGCAAGGTTTAGTTAGAAAGAGAAAGGAGAGGAAGGAGAACCATCTTCTGCTACCTGCTACAGATTTCAGTTATTTAGATTCTGGTTCTGCATTTGACCTTTGCACTGACATGAGGACATCAACATCAATCCTTGTCATCATTCTACTCTTCTTCTTACTCTTCTCCTAATCCCCGTTTTTGTTCTTGTTCTTGTCCTTGTTCCTTCTTCTTCTTCTTTTATCCCCTTCTCGGATGGGCCAATGGTGTGTGTTCGTACACTTTTGCAAGCAAGCGCGCAAGACTATCCCAATTCTCCAAGCCAAAGCACAGTGGGTTTGATGTGACGTTCACCCACAGTTAATCTGAGACTGCTAGGAAACAGTATTTGTATCAACTAAATTTGAGCCGAATTAGGTGAAGTCTATATATGGGTCCTTTTGGTCATGTGATGACTATTAACTTGAAAACTGTTACACCATACTTACATGTATATTCAAATTCTACTCTAACTCTTCCTCCTCTTTTTTTTCATCATTATTAATGAATTAATCCAATCTTTTGGTGCAGGTACCTGTCATGATACCAAAACAGAGTTTGGTCACCTGGTTACTCATCAGAGTGACAATTCGTGACATTTCGCCCATGTTCTTGTATGTACACATGTTCGTGCAGTACACATGAATCTGGCAGATTGCCAGCAAAGGTTACGTGTGGTGATATGACCGGTGTCAAGTGGATGGGCGGGTGTGTGTGTGTGTGGGTGGTGGAGAAACCCTAACGAATGCTCACGTGTGGTTGAGGACATACACTCACATACACACTACCTCTCTGCCCTCTCACCCTCTCACACACCTCTCATGTTCCAAGGTGTGAAAAAGATGGAAAAGCACCTCCAGCCAAATCACTTCCGAAAGCTTCCAGAGGTTTCTTTTCATGTGTGCAGCGTCAGTCAGAGTGAAGGTCTCTTCCCCAGCTGAGGAGGGACGGCTGCACGCTCTCGGTAACCTGACCCTGCTGGAAGTCCTACTGTGTCAAAGGGAGTAAATAGCTTTGCAGTCGAGGTGTTTCCTATTGGGAAGTATAACTACACTACACACACTCACACGAAAGGTGCACACACACACCCATTGCAGTCGAGGTGTTTGCCTTGCATTTTACAAATAGTAAATCAAAATGAAAGTCAGGTTTACTGGTTAATATGAGGGAGAATTAAACATCACAAAAAGATATTAAAACAAGTTTTAGGAAGTGATTTAAAAGATGATACATGTGACGCACACACACACAGAATTACATAGAATAACATGCACGAAAAGATACATGCACACACATCAAATCTTTACATCCTCAAACATGCAAATCAACCAAACACATTCACACACACACACACACACACACACACACACACACGCAAACACACACAAAGCCATGTAACTGATTCCGCAGGAGCATTGAGCACTGTGGATAATTGGTAGCACCATTGTGCTGCTCTTCAATGGGCTGGTTACCCAAGAAGCCTCATGTTCGTGTTCATGTACATTTGCTTTGAAGGTGGCAGACACAAAGAGCTGAGCCCTGCCCAGAACAAAGCCCTAGGAGACCCTGCTTCACCCATAGACTTCTTTCATGGAGAGAACCACAGAGATAAATGATCTTCTTCCTTGTGACAGTGTGTGTACACTGTGTGTGTGACAGTGTCAGCATGTGCAGGTGGACATGCTTTCAGGGACGGGCTGCTTGTCATCATAGAAACCACAGGATGTATTTTGTCAAAATAGTTATCACCTCATCTTCAGAAGATGTAATGCCCCCAGCTTGGGGACCCTTTCAAAATAAGGGGAACAAAAGTGTGTAATTTTACTTTATAACACTTTAAATGATGTCAGTACATTTTAGACTTTTTCTGTATGCACTCATTTTGCAGAAGAATTACTGTCATTACCTAAACTCATGTTGTTGGCTGTTGCTTTAGATATTTTAAGCCTCTGGTTAAACGACAGTATTTTACTTTCTTTCTGAGTCATGAACAATGAGATTTTTTCTCTCCAAAATCATTTGGGAACCCACTCTGTTTCAGCAGTTCAATAAACTTTGATGTACTTGTCTTTTGGATTTAGTTGCATTATCTCAGTATGTTGAGAATACATTTTATAAAGCTTATTTAAACATTTTATACACTTTCATGTCATTCTCATTCAACCAGTGGGGGAAGAATTTCACGGCCATACTGCTGATCCCTTTGTGTTACTGCAAAGCTTTTTTTTCCTTTTGTTGAATTCTGGGAACTTTAGAACTTAAAACATTTCAAAGACAAACTCTAATAAAAGAATTATTGATGATAGAATCATTATTTTACTGAATCTCTTGTGTCTTTTTTTAAATTAAGAACATCTGTCAAAGTAATACAGTAAATGGATTGAGCTTGGTGCAGCTTCAATGTCTGACTCATGTGTGTCCTGATCACCTCCTCAGCTGAAAAGGTCAGTTTGAGCTGGTCGCCTCTGGGCGCTGCTTTGTAGCAGAAAGACTGAAGAGGAAAAGAACTAAGGGCTCCTTTTTTCCAATTAGATTGCTCGATTAGCACATGAAATGATGTAGGTTCTTGTGCCTGCATAAGTTCTTTGTTTTTTCCTGGGTGATCTAATCAAACAGTACTTATACATGACTTAAATTCCCTTAAAGTAGTGTAACTTTTAATTATGACTTTTTGTTTTAACTGTTTTTTGTTGAGTGTCCGTTAATTATTTTGTAATTGTGTGTTTTACTGTAAACCCTGTCTGCAAACCAAGATTCTTTTTCAGAAACTTGACTGATAAGAGTTGCAATGTCAATAATGATGCTCAAAGATCATAACCGAATACATTCATAAATCAGCTGACATTCATAAAGCACAAATATTGAGTTGTATGCATTTTTGTCAAATATCCAAACACATTTCCAAAGTTTTGCAGGTCCCTCTATAAAAGACATTGAGACTGGTGCTCATCAGAATTCAATGTACATTTTGCATTATCTATATGATCTGGCTCCTACTTTCAAATTTCAACAGCGTTACACAAAAGATAACTTTGCAGATACAGATGCTACAATTCCTGTGACTGTGTGTCACAGCACTACCAAGGAAACTCATTAACAATTAATAGCATCACTGAGTTAGAGCATGCAATGCAACAGGTGCTCATTGCATCACAGCTGCATTGTGTGTGTTTGTGTGATCACTATAGGTTACGCTACAGTACATGATAATACAGGGCTGTGGTGGCTAATGAGAGGCAAGGGCTTTAGGGTAATTCAAGGGAAAGATTACACAAAGGGGTAGTTATGGTTGTCTGTCTTTAGACCGAGTTACAGTTGGTTGAATTGAACTGAACTGAACCATGAACACTGGGCTGAACATACTTTAGTGATCAAGCTGTAAGTCTGCTTAATCTATCTATCTATCTATCTATCTATCTATGTCTGTATCTTGCTTACTCTTACTCCCTGTAAATACCCATCATGTCCCCCGTTGCCGTTGTCTCTACTCTCTCCTTTTCCCTCCCTCTCACTTATTATTCTGTCTCTATCTGCCCATGGTGTCCTCACTCGCCACCCTCTCCCGCTCTCTCTCTCTCTGGGACAGCAGATGGAGACTATGGCCCAGTTCTGCCTTTTGTTCTGGGTCCCCAGAGAGACCCGTGGCTTTTTGGACAGCACACAGCTCGGCTCCCCATATCTCATACAAAATGCAAGGGCCTTTCTTTTCATTAAAAAAAGGAAGCTGTGGAATGCACATATTCTGAATATATTTATTGAAATGAGCATGACTACGGAGGGTTAAAACATATTGAACGCACCTCTTGACTTAAGAGTGTTTATCACCTCCTGACTTCACTGGAACTTTCTCTATGAGTTTTTTCATGCAGAAAATTATGTTATTTTAGTTCTTCTGGTGCACTTAAAACTTATTTGCCACAGCAATGAGTTAGAGAGAAATTCCTCTTCTGAGCCTACCACTTGGTGTTCATGGCATTGTGTGATGGATAAGAACATGTATCCTTGTAAGGCTGTTAAGGTGTGTTAGAAAGGTAAGGCAGGAGTTAGAACATGCAGACAGGTAGAAGTCGATTTATGTCGTTGTTGAGCAACTTTGCTGAGAAACAAACACAAAGACTGCCAAAAGACAGCAAGGAAACAACTGTGAGGGAGGCAGTGTGCAAAATGTGAGTTTGCCCTTTTCTTCTCTTCTTTTACTCACAACAGCCTACACACGCGTCAGTGCATCTCAGGTTCTCCATAACTCCACCACTCTGTTGTTATTTTTCATAACGAACATCCATGCGTAAATAATTAATGTGCGTGCAACAGTGAAACCTCAACCTGACCAGCATCCCACCTGTTGAGGCTGTTTTTACCTAACACTTTCTATACGTACCATTGGTTAAAGAAATAAAGCCTGTTAGCAGTCATTATCATACCACCATCAAGACCAAATATAAATGCTTGTTTTTCATTTCAGAAAAACATTAATGTCTCTAATTTCAAGACTCCAATAAGGCTAACTGGAGTGCAAAGAAAGACAAATGTACCTTCTACTGAAGTCCTTACATTAAACAGCTCTAGATATTAAGATGAAGATAAGGATATGGTATCATTAGAAGTTGTGGTGAACCATGAATTTAAACGCAAATCTTATGCAAATTCGTCTCAAATGCCAGGCTCTGTTGGTGATTTACTTATTTGCATAGCACACACGAATAAAAAATATAAACGAACGTTTCTGTTGAAATCTAAAACTGTCCTCTTTCTTTTGCAGAATGCATATCGGTTACAGCTTATAGTTTCATTTACCTCATTTTCCACCTGTGGTTAATATCAAGTGAATTCAAGGGAAGTTCCAATGATTGTTCGCACCTGATCAGAGACGAAAGTATATTTCAGCAGGCTACATATTGTGGCTTCATCAAATGTAATATATTTTAAAACCCGCCGTAATGATTTCCCCTTTATTCCCCCAACAGACAACAGTAATTTGCTGATATATTTTTACAGTGTGCCTTTGAAATGTTTACTGAAACTTGATCCCATTTAACCGCAACACGAACTCGCTGCAGATGGCTGTCTGATCATACTCAGATACAGTTCTACCTGCATAAATTCTGTTAATAATTTAACACAGCATCCTCATTATATTTCGCTTTATTCCCTGCCTTCAAGAGGCGAGCAAAGGGGCACGGATTGTGATTGGCTGAAAACAGTGGGTGGGGGACAGAGCAGTGACAGGTAGCAAACAGGTAGTTTCATAAATAATTTCGAAGTATTTTGCTTTTTTTTGTACCACGCCCTTTTGTCCGCCAGGCTTTTGAAACATTGTACATGAGTCGCAAATGGAGAGCGAGAAAGAGAAAGAAACTCACTTGAGCCTGAGTCACGCAGCAGGACAGGTTGCCAGAGCCAGTGAGAGCGTGGCGCGTGCGTCTACGTCCACATGCGCGTGTTTGTTTGAGCTGATGGAGAGAGAGAAAGAAAGGAGAAAGATTAAAGTAGAGAGGAGGAGGTGTACCGACGTGTGTGTGTGTTTGTGTGTAGGTCTTTCTTTATTTGAGAAAGTGTGTTCCCTCTCGAGTCAGGTCCTCGGGGACACGGTGGGGACCCGCGAGCGCTCACCAGCTGACAGCGCGTGCTTCATTGAGGCCATCCAACACCTCGGCCCACGAGCCTGCCAACAATAGCCCGAAATTAATGCACACTCCCCATTACCAAATCTGGTATTCACCAAATGGACGACATGGCAACAGTTCAAGAAAAAAAAACTTTTCGCCGCGGAGAGAAGTTTGTTGCAAGAAAACACACTGTGCTATAATTGAATGCAGCGTTTCTCTGAGTTACAGTTGCCACAAACTTTGCAGTATAAAACACTTAATCAGGACTGTAGGCCAGGGCGCGCGTGCACCTGCAGCATATGGCGAGCGAGCGTGTGTTGGACACGTTTCACGTCGCTCCTAGTTTACGATAAGTTACATAAGAGGAGATCAAGTGTTGAAAGTTTATTTACTTTAATGGAACTGCCTATTGATGTGGTTTGAAGTACAGATATTTCCCCCGCATCACTTTGGTGGTCAAACAGTCAACTGTACATAAACATTATTATCCCTTAAACCTCACCCTGTTAATTTACTGTGACTTAGACTATACACTTTTAAAACATAGGCCTATAGGCTACTCATGAAGGGTACGGCACTGCAGATGTAAATTTCGTTAGCCTATATGCTTCATATGAAATTTCTAAAATAAAGGTAATACAACATTTGCATTACCTTTATTTTTTTTATTAATTTAATCTATAGATAAATCAACCTATTTTCAAAACCCTTATAATAATATAATGTTTATTATTATTATGCTATTGGTCACTATAGGACCCTGTTCTGAGTCTGAAATAAAGTTTGAATGCAATTGAACTGAACGTAATAGCTTAGAAACCATGAGCCTGTTGTAACAAGCTTCATTGACCAACCATCACAAATAACAATTATTATTATTATTATTATTATTATTGTATTGGGAAAAGATTTAGATGGAAATATACAAACAAAATGTATTTTGAACAGTTGATGAAAGAGTTCGTTGCAGTTATCTAAGAAAGGTGCGTGGAAACAACAGAGACAAAGAAACATTACATTTTCGTTTGCTTTTTTTATTCCCAAAATCAAATTAACGTAACAATACATGGCAAAATGATAGCTTTCCCCCCCCCAGCAAATTTAACTGTGGAGTTATAAAAAGCTAATCAAATGAAAAATATCGGCAATAAATATATGTCAATTAATCTCATCCAGTGAAAGCAAAAGACACACAAGTTCATCTGAAGATACAAAAGAAAATACAAAAGAAGGCAGCAATGATGGCTACATTAAATAGGCTATTTGTATGGAATTGGCAGTACTACACTAGCAAACAAAGCAAAACAATATTGTTTATGGTTTGAAAACAGAAGTCGCATTTCTCAAGCCTCTGGCTCGTATATTTTTAAAGTGCACATCATGAACTTTTGAAGTTGCAAAACAAAATACATTATACATACAAATCAACGAATAAAAACATAAATCACAACAAAATCATATTATAGCTACAAAAATGCTTTTTACATTATCAAATATAAGAAATTATCCATAAAGTTATGATTTTGTGGAAGACAGCTTTTTGGTCGGAGTGACGTGGGAGATACCCATGGCAGTGCTGCGCGCGACATGGCAGAGGGGTCTTCCAGCCACGTCTCCATGGAAACTGGAAATTATAGGCTATACGTCTATTGGCAGAACCGAATTAGGCCTATCTCACATACAAAATAATCTTTAGACTATGTAACAAGTCGATAAAATAGAATTATTGTTAAAAATTGAACATGACTTTTTCAAAGAAGCAAAAATTTCTATCCTCTTGAAAATGCGTTTTGTTAGCAACAGATAAACTGTATGATTGACACGGTTTACGGACATTACTTTGTTGTAGGCTAAAGTGATCCTTTAGTCTGTTATTTTTAATCATTCAGAAAGAAACAGTGTGGTGATGGTGTCTGCGTAGCTTGAGTTCTGAAAGGTCATCTTCTTCACTTGAGTGGAGCTCCATCGCTATTTCATCCGAGTCACTGAAGTGGGAGTGCGGGGAAAACTCCCCGTCGCTCCGGGGAGACTCTTTCCTCCCACCTCCGACCGGTGCGAGCGAACTGCCTGCCCGAGTGGAGGAGGAAGGAGAGGGCGAACACATAGCTTCTTCAACCATGGCGGAAAACGAACCGTCGTCGAAGGAGGAGCGGAAAGGCATCCCGCTGACGTGGACAGGTAAGCTGCTACCTGAGACGGGCACGGCCGCTGTCCTACAGGTTGTAAGGGACGGGGAAGCCCGGTCCTTCGCCCCGTCAAAACCAATGGCGGATGAAAGCATGATGCCAGACTTTGGCGAGTTGTTATTGTTGGAGACGTCGTTGTCGCTGCTGTTGGAGGAGGCCGGACCTTCGAGCAGCTCAGCCAGAGCGTTGATGTAAATCTGCGCCATCTGTAAAGTTTCATATTTGGAGAGCTTCTTGTCGTTGTCAAATGCCGGGATGACGCTGCGCAGCTCGTCAAACGCGTGGTTAAGTCCGTGCATCCTCCTCCTCTCGCGCGCGTTGGCGGCCACGCGCCTCTGCTTCTGGACCCCGCCGACCGGTTTGCTGGACAGGGCTCTCTGTCTCGTGGATGTCTCGTCCTCGGACCCGGTAACCGTGGCTTTAAGACGGCACAGGTCCCTGACTTTGAGCGAAGAAGAGGAGGGGCTCTTGGCAGTTTTTCTGTAGCTGGGAGGGCTGGGATGGCCCGAGGACTCCGGGGAGCCACTCTCTGAAAAATGAAAACAAAAATGTATTGAAGTGGTCTGGTTTGACAACAACCTATAATGAATGCATATGCTCTTGCGACTTTTTTTTAGTTGTTAATCAAGCGCATAACAATGCTTTAATAATACAAAATAAACGTTGCACTTAAGCTGCCTAAATAAAAGGAATGCTCCTTCTGCCTATTTGAGACCTCCAGTGCAAGTGAAAGGACTTAATCACCACTGCAAATCCCAGTTACCTGCTGCAGGTGATATTGCTTTGAAATGTTTCCCAAAATCGAATTCATAAGCGGCGTTTCTCACCGTGGTAGGAGCCGGTGCTCGGGCAGGGCGAGTGCAGCAGGTAGTCAGGTGAAGTGGCGTGTGCCGCGCAGGTGCCAGAAGTCTGCACCAGAGCCAGCCAGGCGCGTGGGTCACTACCGCTGTCCACGAGCGTCAGTCCAGGTTCGTAGCGGGACTCCTCGAGCTGGCCCACCACTCCCGGGCTCTGCTGCAGAGAGTCGAGGACTGCCACCTCCCGTGCGCCCTTGCTCCAGTCTTCCATACTTCGGACATCCATGTTTCCAAAAAACCCAAAAGTTAGGTAGAGTCAAGCCGACTAGAACTTATTGGTAAAAAGCTCTTGGAGGCACGCACTGCTATGCTGTCGCACTGTGTGAGTATGACTGTCGCGTGCGGGACTCCTTCTCTGGTGTCTCAAGGCGCTGCGTCGGTTTAAAAAGCGGCACGCGTCTGGGAGCCCCCCTCCTCGCGCTGGTCGCGTGTTGACGTCCAATGAGAAGTCTCTGTAAAGCCCGAGAGAGGTGATTATGGCCCCACGAAGCCGGACTGTTTATGATAACGTTACAATTTAAAGAGTGTTTAACGCAAGGGAGGTAAGGGGAACCTCCCACAGGACGCACGTGCATGGAAGGTGGTTTTAGGTAAGGAGCGTGGACAGCGCGAGACTTGAGCAGCTGGGACAGAATTCCTACCTGTCCTTGTACATCTCGGGCATGGCAGAGGGAGGGGGAGGAAGGACAGGGAGCTGAAGAGGTTGAAAATGGTTGATCTGCCACCATCAACTGTCTAAACTGTGTCCCGTGCACTTAAGTTTGTATCCCATTGGCAGCAGTAAAACCTGATCAGCTCAACGCTTTCCACCAGAACCCCCTAACTGCAAAGTTAACCCATCACAGTCACTATTAGCTAAGACAACTGAAAGAACATAATTGAACAAAATATTTTCCCTAAATCGACTCAAAGTGTGGGGCTTCATCTCAATACAGGCTCTAAAGATGTTTTCATTTCTGCATTTGTTTGTAGGGACTGCATTTCATCATTAAACAGTGACACAAATGTAGAGAATAAGTTGTAGAAGTTAACTAAGTTGAGGGAGAAAAGCATGATCAAAAAAACATTTGCAAAAAAAACTTTGAGCTTAGTAAAACTTGACCAGAGAGAAAAAAAAAGATACAAAAAAAAACAACTTTGCGGTTCCTGGGGCTTGCGCGCTCATTGTCAATTCATTCATTCTAAGATCATCTCCAGTTTCCATTTTTCTTTTGTAGAGGGTCTAAAACCTTTTGATCCAGCTCTCGGAACGCCCTGTCGGTAAAAAGGGCTTCACAGGGAACGGAAACATGAGCAGGGGTCTCGCGCTCAACACTGTTTCCGTACTGACACGAGCTGTGTGTGGCGCGCGGTTGCAACTGGACACAGTGAGGAGAAAGTACACACACACACACACGCATGCACAGAAAGACGCAAACACACACGCTGCCGTGACAATACAACTGATCGTATTTCCTTATTTATATTTTCAATTCATTGTCAGATGTTTTAATAAGAGCTCTGAACACAAAATTTAAAAAAACAAAAATTATAGCTATTTAGGAAACCACCTGCAGTCTACTGACCAAAGCGACCATGCCTACTGAGACGCAAACTTTAGGCCTAACCTGGCAAATGAACAATAGGCTAATTGCTGGGTGGAAATTGGCTATTTAACCAAATTGCCGCGGTCGATTTGGGATAAGAAGGATATAGACTCAGCTATATGTTAAATACAGTAGCTCAATGTATGAGGCACAATGATCGGGGGGGGGGGGGGGGGGGTTAGCCTTCCTGTTTCTACTCCTGCCCTGTCCCAGTTTTGTTGGCAACATTAAATGACCTAATCACAAAATTCAGGCCAAACGAAAACGACAGTATAAGCAGCAGGCTATGACCCTGTCAAGTATCACAATGTTAACATAACAATATAATATATGTCCATATTCCGAAAAGACGAGACTCCAGTCCGAAATTGTGGGAAAAACACAATTTGTGGGAAGAAATCCCATAATTTCAGAGATAACCCGACATCAGTCTTTTCTAGTTTTATTCATGTATTCATCATGGGGACGTCTTGCGGGCTAGAGGTCTGGCGCCGAGCGTTCGCCCCCTCTTCCCACCTACAAGCCCCCCATCCAACGGGCCGGGCCGGGCTCCTGAAGCTACCGACAGGTTGGATATTGTAGCTGGCGATTATTAAAGTGTCGCAGCCACAATGGACACTCTATGTTCCATTGGTCACGCCTGGGGGGCTCCTCGAGGGAGAGGAGGTGGGGGCTCCCATTCCAATGCGCGAGAGGAGTCTGCGTGCTGCCGCTTCTCATTCCCGTCTCCCGGGAGACCGGGGCGCGACGGGCACGAGACTGGAGTGAGGGGAGCTGGACAGGGATTTCAAAACTTGTAGCCTTTCCTTAACTCACTAAATCCATGATATTGTTTTTGATAAAGTGCCAAAATATAAATGTATCTTGAAGCTCTAAAATGAGCCACACCAAGAGACCTTTCTGGTATCTAAAACTTTATGAGTTTTCCACATAAATAAAATCGAGATCATAAAATGAGTGAAGTTTCATTTCTTTTAGACAGTGGTGGAAAGTAACTATGAATGTGGCATAAATAAGCAATAGATGAGTGAGTTAAGTTTTACTTCACTACCTTCATTTGACTGCTTCAGATACTTTGAAGATCAACATTTTACATACACAATATATAATCAACTTACAAAGTATGATCTATTATTATAGAAAAATAAAAATCTCCACAACCAGTGTGGACACAACAAGTGTTGGGCAGTACTAACCCAATAATGTAAGATAACACTTATTTGATACTTTAACATTTTGCTCCTAATACTCTACTTAAGTACAATTCGGAATGGGTTAGGGTTACTGAAGGTAGCTGACTGATTTCTCCTCTGACTTGTAGGTGCAATAAGAATGTAATGTCTAGCTTGACTTGAAGTTGGTTGTTGCTCACTTTTGTCCAGTGGAATTCAAAGCATCACCAACATCTGATAAATTAATCTCTTCAATAATTATCTGTCATTCATCTTGTTATACAGCACAAACTGAGTCAAGTCTGAAAGAGAGGGGGGAGCTCTGACAACTGGAAGAGCTAAATAGTGCCACTCTCTGGTTAAAGTGGAGAACTACAATGTAGTGCTCCATTGAACTTGACAGCAGTCGTCCTCAGCAGTGTGCCTATCCAGCTGTTAACAGCAGTATACAAGCCTTTGAAGTGATCGCCTATTTGAAGTGAAAGACACAAAAGCTTAACTCATGCTTGAACGTAAAATCTATTCCACACATGCAATCATCTCAGATCAGCCAAACCAATTTAAAAATGTTATGATTGGATTTTATATTTCCCCCTTAACTTGTTCCCGCCTTAAATCTATTAGTTTTAGTCAATTGCAGCTACAAGGACAACAAGGGATGAAATCATTTCCCATCTATTATTAAATGACACCCTGCCTGCATCAATCAGTTTTTTACCAGTGTATTGGTTCTGGATCAATTGGCTCTTTGAAAATTAAAAGGTCAAAATGACACTGACATGCAAGTTAATGAACCCCCCAAAGGCCAGGTTAGTCATTATTACAGGTGCCAACCTTAAGTGTTAAATGTTTTTTTGTTGTTGTTGAACATTTGTTGCAGAACGATAAATGTTGATAAAATAATGACAATAAAAGAAAAGAGAGAGTGAGGGAGAATCTACGCTAAAATCCTCCAGTTAGAGGGATTCTTGAGGAAAGCAGGACTACTTACCAGAATGGGGGTCAACTTACCAGTAAGATGTACAGAATTAGTAACCATTTCTTATGGAGAAGAAGACAAGCCACATACTCTGAAAACAGAATGCTGTGGAGAGGAGAAACTTTGCCATTTTGTCTGGAAAAGGAAGATGTTAGGTCGTCTGGGACTGTTGTGCCTCTGTTCACCAAAAGAAAATCGACTGTCACTTGTTATGTGGAAGGTGCTTGAAAGTTCTGCTTTCATGATGTACATTATGTTTCTGAAATTCACCTCCTTTCACACATGGTTGTCTGGCAAAAACAACAAATACCATCCCACTGTAGAAAACCTGTTTATTAGACAAATTATACACAGAAAGCTTTGCCACTTGTAACAGAGGCCCCAGTTTGTTCAGTTTTTGAATAATATGCAACACATACAACAAAATAGGCCTATATTAAATACTGTACATCATAAATTTTTGAAAATTATCAAGTAAATCCTGTAGTTCTATGTATGAAATTAAAAATGTTAACAGATAGCGCAAGAGCAAGTTTGTGCATGCTTTCTTTTTAATCAACTTGCCACTTTTTGTTATTTAGCCAGCAAAAAAAAGAAACAAAAGAACTCAGGATGACATGAGAAAAGCAGAGTTTGTGTTCATGTGTTTATGTTGACCATGGGCAGAACAAGGGAAAACCAAATGCAGTAATGTGACTGCTAAACCCAACACTAAAGCTCATCATGATATACTCTGTTCTTTTTGTTAAAGAAAAATAGCATCAACATGTAAAATATACATTTTTATAATGTCTCTTTCATTTATACTAAATAAAACCTTTTAAATGTCTGTGTCCTATTTGTCATTCAATAGCCATACTGTAGCCTAATATAAGAAAAGAATGCCTAAGAATGCTTGCTTCAAAACACTGTGGCTTGACTGAGTTTTCTACGCACAACATTTTGCAGTTTTAGTTCTTAAAGATAACAAACTGAAAACTTGTTCTAAACAACTAACATTATCAATTATTAATACAGTGTTAGTGAAAAAGATTTGGTTCCATTTTACCACCCCAACCCCTAATCCACAAAATATTCCTTTTACTGCACCTAATGTACCATTCCCCTTCACCACCCCAAAATGCACCTTAATGGTCTCATTTTAATTAATTGGCACTTTAAAAAAAACAAGTTATATAAACAGTACCCTTAACATTACAGATATGAAATAGAAGTATATTTCGGACTCATCTCATAAAAGGCAGCCATTGGGACCCGGTGGCCGTTGACTCTTCGTGACATTCCAATGACCCTAAAGCACAACCACTGATTTGCTGCTCTTAAATGTTTCCAGTACACGGTGATATTTTGGGTTTGACTGGAAGTCGGGAGGGTACAGCTAGCTAGTTGACATATAAGGCCTGTACTGAAGATGCTGTTGCGATGGCTTCTCCTCATAAACTCCATTTCACCACTTGAACCTGATAAGAAGTGATCGATGAACTCGAACATGACATGACCTTACAGAGTGACCTTTAATCTTTTAAACACCCGGGTCATGGCAGCACTAAAATTAAGCAAAACAAAGAAAAAAATCAAAAGTAAAAGTTTGAATGACTTAATGATGCAAAACCAGAGACTACAGCACTCATTTAGCAGTTTTTCAAAGTTTGCTGAGAGAAAAAAACAAGTAGACAGCTCAGAACAATGTTATTTTTTGTACTTCCTGACCAAAACACATTCCACGCATTAAAATCTATTTTTTTCAAAAACAAAATTCAATAAAAGACATATAATAAGCATAAGCTTTTTGAAGTCTTTCGGCTTGTCTTTTATGTTTTTTTTTCTTTAAGTTTGTTTTTTGTATCATCCTTTTTACTATCCCCTCTGATTGGCAACCAGTCTGATTAGAGGATCTCACCTTGACTTGAAAAGCAGATAGCACAGTACAAGTGAGAAAAGAAAAGGTCAGATCTACATACAATCACTTACAGGTCTGTGGGCACTGGTACAGTGCAGTGGGATTGACAAAGAGTCTTTAATGTGCATCAAAATGGTGAAAACAGTTTCAGGCTGATGCACCAAAATGGCAGAAATAGTTTAAGATCGACACACCAAACTGGTGATTCTACAGTGTCATATTGTTGCACTGTCATGGCATTTCAACAGTTTCCAGACCGATGCACCATGATGGTGTCAGCATGTGTTCAGCTGTAAAGTCTTAGGTCTAGTCAGTCCACCATGTGGACACCATCTTGGAGATGATTAGAACACATTTAGAACACCAGGTTTTGGTGAGACAACACCAGAGAAGAGAAAACTCAGCATGGACTCCCACATAGTGAAAAGGCAGAGAAAAACTGGAGAAGTGGAATCATCCAATATTCACTGAGATGGGGCCTTTTCAAAACTGGAAGGGGCTGCTGTATGTATTCCAAGGGCTATAGACAAAACTATTGTTATATATGCCTTCATAAAATAACTGCCCCACAATTGCTTACTAGTGTGAGCCCCTTTGGAGTTGTTTAATGGATAAAGACACCACTAGTCATCCACCAATGGTAGCCCTGGAGCTCACAGGAATATAGAAGTGTTTCCTGTGGTTGGAGTAGTATAAACTACACCCTCCGAGGTGGGGTTTAGATATTAATAATCAGGTCATTTCAGCAGATCTTCATTACATGAGGCAGTCCTCATATCATGAAACAGAAACAATAAAAAAGATCCCCTTTCACACGTCCCCCAAAATAATCCCCCAAACAATCACAAGAACAACAACAATAAAGCAAAGATTCAAGCCCCCCCTGCCCCTTCCCTTTTTGCACCTCACCAGCATGGTTTGCAGGAGGATAAGGAACGCCCCAATAGACCTCCACCTCCTTCGTCTTCTCCACATACAAAGTGGACACCCCTGGAAACACCCAAGCCCAAATTGAAAACATAAAGATTCCTATGTACACAGACCTCTATCTTCTGACTGTTTAGCTTAGCCATAATGTATTTGTTCTACCATCCCATGAACGACCCCAGCCAACTCGCCTCCTTCTTCTCCTCTTCCTCCTCTTCCTCCTGGACCAACTGTATCCCGAGCAACTCCTCATATAGAGGTGCCCCTGTCTGGATCATTGCCATATCCAAAGTTGGGTCCTGGACCTGTGGGCTGGTAGGGGATGGAGGACATTGTTTTAATAGGGCTGCGGAAGAAGCCACCATTGGGGGCCCTCTGCCTGAAAGGGCCGACCCCGCCAGTCCGGTGGTCCTGGAGAACACCTCCGCCGCCGCCACCGAAACCAGCGGAAAATCCAGCAGCGGCTTTGGCAGAGAGGCTGCGGCTGAGGGTCTGGATCTGCTCGGGGATGAAGGTGGTGGTGGTGATGTGGGTGTTGCGGAAATCGCTGATCTGCTCGAGGGCCTGGCGCGCTGCAGGCAGTGCATCCATGTCAAGGGGCGTTAAATCGACGGAAGAGGTGGAGAACTGCTTGTGGGGGCTTTCATCCTCGGTGCACAAGCTGTTAACCCGGCGGTGTAGGTGCTCCAAGTCGATTTCCTTATCATCCTGCAGGTGGGGAGGGGCAGTGAAGGAGTAGGACAGAGAAGAGGAAGTGGTGATGGTAAATGGTAGAAGGGAAGAGAGGTTAATGGGAAGGAAAGGTAATTGGAAAGAATATGAGGTGGGAAGGAAGATGTTGGAAAGGAAGGATGAGGAGGGATGTGATAGGAGAAAAGTCCAGGGACAGTGTTTTTTATGGGAGAAGGGGATGAAGGAAATGGAGTAGGACAGGATGAGAGAGTGGGAGGAGGGAGATGAGAGGCAGGAATCAAGGAAAGTTGGATAAAGGAAGGAAAAGAGAGAAAGGAGGTAAAGGAAAAGGAGTGAGGGTAGTGCAAAAAGCGGAGTAAGGAAATGGAGAGAAGAGCGAAGGAAACAGAGGAGAGTGTGTGCAGAGAGGATATATTTTGAAAAAAAGAGGAAGTGGACAAGCATGGGATGCATTTGTATTCAGCAATAGGGATGTCATCCATCCAACCAGTATAAATGGATAGTAAGAACAACAGTGAAAGCAGAGAAGGGTGTTGGACAACGCAGATGATGAAATAATGAGGGCAAGACGGCATGCATGTGGCCACCAAAAGTTTTGGCACAATTAGAAATTAGATTTAAGTTGAGGTAATTGCAGTAATTAAGTGTGAGAATGATAGTGAGGGTGACACAAAATAAAAATGACGATTAAATGTTTGATGGTCACAGGGAAACATGGACGTGACAGGAAGCAGGGAGAGCAAAAAGAGAGGAGGGGAAAGATGGAGGGAAGGATAGAGAAGCACACTCTGAGCTGTGGTCAGGATATAAAGGAGAGAAACATATACACACTTCTATAAGGACTTTAAGGGAGTGCAGATAATCTGGAATACACACAGAAAACACACCGCCGTCATGCTGTGTGCTCTGCGATTCCAGGGTGCAGGGGTCTAGAGTCATTATAATACTATTACACTACAAATACAACTTATATTATGGAAGGCAATCCAAATGCTCAACAATACCTTACTTCTCTTATGTATTTGTCCTGCTTCTTCTTCCTGTATTGCACTCTGGCCATCATGCCAAATAAATCACATTGAGATTGACATCTCATTTTCAAGTGAATTTTTTCCAGGCCACATCCAAGTCATTGCTGCAACTGTTATGGCTTATTTAACAACTGCATCATAGAATGTAGATGATTTAACTTCAATCAAACAATGTTTAACAGCCTTAACCATCTATTCCACCTACACACAAATCACATACATTAACTTAAGCTTTAACTTATCTTACAGTATAAGTTAAATGAAACTTATAACGACTAGATTCACATATGAATAGCTTATCCACATAGTCTAAAGGATGGTAACACTCAGTGAGAGGTGTTTCATGCTTTTACTGGATAGGGAAGGGTGGACCGTGGTGCACAGGAGCTTGCAATGAATGAGGTGAGGATATAGAGAGGAGAAGGCTTATGCGAAAGGTGTTAGAAGGTGCTGGAAAGACTTTTTTTCAATTTTTGCATTGTCCACACACATGTGGCAATGTGCTTCTCCAGCTTTACGGAAGGGAAGGATCTCAGAGGTAGGTGGTGGGAAAGTGTGGGGTGTCACACAATTTTTGGTATCTAATTTTCGTGTTTCACACTTGATGGAAATATTGTTTGGGTAAAGTCAAACAGGGTTTTGTGAGGAAGGGAGTCACATTATTGAGAGTAAAAATAGAGTCACTGACCGTGTCCTTTGGGTCTGGGGGGTCTGAAGGGGGCTCTGGACCTACTGTATGTAGCTCACGGAGGAGGGGACCAACAGTGGTGCCCCCTGGTTGCCATCTAAGGAGGGGACAGTGGGAGGAAGGAGAGGACGAGGGGGCGCTAACGTTTGTCGTGACACTATCATACACACACTAAACGTTTGAGGGAGGGGGTATCGAAAGGGTAGAGTTGGTATCACAGAAATGGCGGGAAGTGAAAGAGAAGAGTGAATCACAAATGGTCAGTCTACCGTCTGTGAAAGGAGACTAATGGGTAACTACGAGGAGTGATCAAAAGGGACTGAGGCAAGGAAAAGTGGAAGGTTTTCCGTGGAACCTGAGTGCATTTATATTACTGTGAAAGGAGGCGTATTGTTTTCCTCCATTATAAAGCCCACTGTAACGTTACAGAAGAGAAGTCAACACTGAACCACCCAAATGATCATAATCTACATACCTAAATAAAATACTAAAAGTCTGAAATGTATTTAAATATACATCTCTAATTTATTGTGTACTGCAAAGACCTTAATTCAGAGAACAAAGCCAAGTTTAGAACAAATTGGTTTGTGGTTTCATTTTATAATTTGAGGTTTTATAAAAATCTCTATGTTACATAAAATAAATACTTCATTGCAGGGGTACCTGCATATATAACTTTACAGAGCATGTAACTTTGATTGTCTGGTCAAAGATGATGCTCTATTTGCTTCTAGATGGAAAGACAGCACCCTCTAATGGCAGAAAGGCATCATTGCTCACATAGTCAACTGGCAACATGCCAGGTATATAAACATTTTTCAAAGAGCTGTACAGCTTAGCTATACTGTGAACACCAAAGTTTAAACCCAACTCTTTGATGTCCATCATTTCTCCTTATACATTACCATTCATATATCATGACATTTCAAATAGCATCTGTCTACAAACATTACTAACCAATGATTTATTTTTATCCTCTATTGTATATATAACCTTGGGGTGGGAGGTGAGGTGGTGAAGGTGGTCATTCTCATTTTGGGGGTGAGCTCGGAGGGGTTGGTGGGTTCGTAGGAGTGCTGCACGATCAGGGCGCAGGGAATGTCGCAGCATGCTGGGGGCTGGTAATGGGTGGCGGTGGGAACAGTGGTGTTGGCAGTGTTGGGGGTCTGGTTCTGGGTCTGACCGCCCAGGGCAAGAGGGTGCTCGTTGGGGCCGTGAGGGCATGTATCGGCAGCTTGCCTGGCAGACGGGCCATCTGCCTGCGTCTGGTGTGCATGTGTGACGTGCGCATTTGGGTGTGTGTGAGCAAAAGAGACAGGAGGAGAGACAGAGAGAGAGGGTGATGGAAGAGAGATGTGGAGTAATTCATATAAATGTGTTTGTATGTTTGTTTGTTTGTGTGCATGCAAGTTGAGTGAGAAGATTAAAACAAGCGCCCCAAAGAAGCCGAATAGACACACAGGCAGACAAACAGCACACGGGCAGAGACAAGAGAAGGCATGAGTGACCGACAAGATCAGGCAGATGGAAGGATGGTAAGGTGGAGGAGAGAGAGAAGTCAATTGGAGAGACAGACGGGTGGGGAGTGAGCGAGAAGAAAGACACGGCAGTCAGTCAGCACACACAGTTAAGCAGGTCGTTCTGTGTTGCGTCCTCAGAGAGACATTCACACAGTCGTTATATACCTGGAAAGGGGAGATGTTTAAATGGCATTTTGTATTGCTCTCTCCCTCTCTCTCTCTCTCCCCCTCGCCCGCTACACCCCTCAACACAGAGTACTTATCTACAAAAACAAAACAAAAAGGCAATATGAGAGCTTTGAGCCACAGAGACACAGATCATTATATAGAGTTAGAACGAGTAGGCTGGCAATTCCCATCCAAACCACAAACTTCAAGAGGTCAGCTGTTTTAGGTGTACCAAAGAAGATGATACACAAGGAAGTGCCTGCTCTTCTCATGCTAAGTCTACACAGATTATATGAGATATCAAACATGGTCAAAACCACAGATGTTACCATTATGGAAGAGTTCTGACAATGGCAATTATTTCCATTTTGTCAATATGCAGCACTACAGTCACTGTCAATTTTAAACTTTTGGAGATGAGATTGATTCCAATGACAGAACTCTTTCATACAAACCTCCGGTAGAACATATATATATAGGCCAAAAAGGGTAAAGCAATACAGCCATCCTGCTATGAATGAAATGGGCCTCAGGCACTCATCTGGAAATAGCTTGTCAAAAGATAATGTCGAAATTTAGACTAGCTTCCAAAGCAGTGGTAGGGGCACCTTGATCCATTTTATTCCTTAGATATACTGCGCTATCACTACAAACATACATAGGCACCAACCCAAAGTGAGTTCAGATGCTTTTGAGCACAGTAAAATAGTAGCAATATAGAAATTGTAGATAAAATGCATGTTTAAGTGTTACCAAATAGGATATATTCAGGATATAAGAACTGTAGTCCACTGTAGTCATAATCTATTTAACTCTAAGAGATCCCAAGATAGCAGGGACGACTTGCAGGTAGACTGTTAATACACAGTTACATAACCCCCATTTATTATGGGTGCAGATCCTTGTCAAATGTGCTCAATCATGATACATTTCTCATCATTGGTGACCCACATCAGTCGGCTCTGTGGAAATGTGTGTGTTATTCGTGTTTGTGAGTGTATAAGCCTGGTAGTAAAAACTCATGAGCAAAATGTTGACATAGAGAAGCAGGTTCATAGATAACAATGTCAGCCATTCCACAACACACAACACAGAACATATAGCACAAACACCAACATATAGCCAACAGTCAAAAGCAGTTACCAGTATGAATGTAAAGGCACATACAGACATGTACAGTATGTGGTTATGCATGTTTTAGTATGTATAAGAAACACAGAGACACAAACACAGCTTAGTATTAGAGTTTGAAGAGTGGATTGCGGGTTTTCATGTATGCAGAAAGCATGTGCATATGTGTGTGGCAGGTGGGGATGGTGTATTCGCCATACAATCTGATGGATGAACGTAGTCATGATTTGTTACCGCTTTCAAGTGAATTGCATCCCTCTTAAGTTGTGTATGTGTCATAGAGAGTCAGATAACCTGATTCTTGATTGCTGCTGGTGAGAGAAGGAACGAAACATGAACTGAAAACCACCGGGGGCTCATGAAGCATGTTCAAAAACAAACTGAACAAACATCCGGCATTAATGGGTTTCATGATATGGCATATCCGTTATATTGACACAAGCCTGACATGACAGCAGAGGCGAGCTAAATGTGAGGCAATGATGATGTATATGCATGCATGTGAGAGTGCAAACTCATTGGTGTGTGTGTGTGTGTTTGTGTGTGTTACTGCCATATTGGGGAGGCCGTTTGTCATCTTCAGAAAGGACAAAATGAGGACGAGTCTATTCATTTCCTAACTAGAAATGATTAGTACTGTCAGTGTACTTTTGAATACACAATCCACAGGTCTTGTTCAACAATCTGTGACAGGGAAGACCCAACTGATAATCCCAACGACAACTATATTCAATGCACATCAATCGTTTTTACATATGTGCACATTTTAGATTAAGCCAAGGGGAGCTTTAGATCCGATAGTACGCAAGTTCTATGTAACACCAAGGTTTTAGTGATTTCTTGATTTATTGCTCGCCATGATGGCTCAAAAGCAATATTGTCAGTTTGTCATAATACATTCAATGATAGTGGAGAAAACCATGTCAATTACTTTGTGGCTGATATTAGCCTGAATTCTCTATACAGTAAGTCTATATATGTCTTTCTGGACACAGTAACTCGATGCGTTGGAGTAGGGCATTGGCAGCAGAGTCCTCATGCCAAGTCTGCACTCCCAATTCATACTCCTGGTGCCAATGTATCTTAATAAGCCAAGTTTTCTAGGCCCATGCATAAAAGAGTGGGTCACCAGGCTTTCCTATTTTATGTGAGGCTCGCATAAATGCATGCTGCATGCTCTTGGCTCGGTGTGACGGTCTCAAGTGGAGTTAACATTCACAGTGACGGCAAGACAGAGGCCAACGAGTTCTTCATTTAAACTGACAGAGAGCAAGGTGCCTAGTGGAGTTAATTACAAGCTTTATGGTTTGCTTCACTTTATTAATTTAACTTTAGGAAGTTGGATGACATTAAACACACTAGACTTACTCCATTGGCCATGACTAAGACCAAATTGCATGCAGAGGCAGAGTTTTCCCCAGTCGATAAAATGCAACATATGCAATTTATCTAATTAGCTGCTTTGAAGTTGACTTCAATTTGTCTTCCTTCCTCCACTGAGTCAGGACATACTGCAGTGGTCCCAGCTTGACTCACTCCTGTTCTGTTCTCAGAAACCATCTTTGCAGCTGGTCACCCATTTGGAAAAATTCTGCACAGATGGCAATTTGAGATCTGAGTATGGTATTCCCACTGTTTTTACATATATTATGACATTTTAGGAAGTAATAAGAAATTATATCTCAGCCAAATGAAAAACTTTGATGGATGAGGTGAGGTCTATTTTTGAGTTGCAGTGGCCTTTGCAGACAAGTTGTCAGTCTTACGGTCGGGGTATGCTTGAAACAAATTAATTTGTATGACGTGTTTTGCCTGAAGGTAAAAGTGTTCCTTGTCCCAAACAACCACATTCAAAGGCGGGGTGAAAAGCTTGCTGGCATAGAGATGGGCACAATAACTGTTCAAATAGGGATAAAGGCGCACAATTTGGGACAGTATCTCCACAAAGGTATTCATGTTGTTGCACCCATTTTTACACACGAAACGTGATGACAGTAGTAGAGAATAAAAATACAGAGCTTGAGAGAGAAGCTCAAATCCTGCCAACTTTCTCACCTCCATATACCAGGCCACTCGCTGAGTGAAGGAAAGGAGTGGGTGCAGGGGGTCTCAATCGCTGTTTGATGAACCGACAAGCACTTTGTTTGAAGCATACCGACCACTTGAGGTTCAATGATTACTCTGAGAAAACCCCAAGCTAAACCAATGGCAATCAATAGGTCAGTGCTTTGATAGGGTGAAGGATAAATGTCAGGGGTCAACTACCAAAAACAAGCATGGCTGACTGAGCCAACTTCAATTTCACCATGGAAGCACTGATGGGGCTATTCTAATGATTCCACCATTAGTCTGTACTTAACTTGGATATCCCATAGCTTTGCTCTCACTGCTAACCAAATGCTTTGTTTTGATTTATATTCATATAAAATCTTACTCCCTCCTCTAAACATAAAAAACGAAATACCTTGAAAGCTATATATCTCTTTTATTGCCTCTCAACGAGACACTGGACTAATAGTGGTCATATCACTAACTGGAATCATATTATAGTGTACATACACATGAGGTGCACACCATCATCCACATGTGACTTCTAAATCAATAATAGTGATTTCCATATGTTAAGTTACTTCCTGGTGCCTTGATATTTAAAACCTTGAACAAGATCCACAAAGAGAATCAAAGACTGCCAGCGTTTAAATCCCTGCTGTCCCTCCTATTCACTGTTGTGACTCCACTCCTGCGCTCAGTCAGGGGCTGATTCCACTGGCTGCTCTTAGTGGCTAATGAAGATGGCGGGGGGGCGTGTGTGTTGCAGCTGAACCACACTGTGCTTAACATGACTTTGGGTTCAACCAAAGGTCTGTTGTCTTTGTGGCTGCTCGGTGGCGGACATGCCTACTGATCTGAAAGACAGATTAAAGCTGGTAACTGAGCAGGGGGCTGGAGGTAGGGGGTATATGGTGTGTTTCTGTTGGTGTGTGTACTAAAGAAAAAAATATTGTTGCCTGATAAAAAGAAAATGAAATTGGCAGTCAGTTGGGTGCCAATGTTGCATGTGTGGCAACATATAATCTAGGACCCTTCAGAAATTATTACAAATTGTGGCCCAACATGTTTAACAGACCTATTTCTGGTTGTGTTGAGAGCAGCAATGTGGTTTCACCTGACTGGTCCTCAGAAATGATGATTGTGTTTCTCATTTAAGCACAATGTTTACATAACGAATCAAGTGAGAGATATACAATATCTGTTTAACTTACTTACTATAGGATCTCTACATAATGGGCAGTAGCATGCACAGTAAACATTGAATATTATGCAACTTGCAATTAGATGGTGGAGAATGAAGTTAAGGCAGCAATACTGAGAAAGTAAATTAAGCTTAAGCAGATCGAACTGCAGTCAACCTGCTGTTAAACATGTTGCTCTGTTCTCACTGCAGCTTGTAGTCTGTTTAACAGCACATCATGCCAGATGCATGGGGAGCTCGCACATGGCAAATTGACTGAGATGGGAGGAGTCTGCACGTGACTTTATAGCTCCTGTCTGTGTATTCACAGAAGTGCACGAATCCTCTCTCAACATCAGCAAGTCTAGACTTAAAACAATTAATTTTCTAAAGAGGGCAGAGGAATCCACACAAAGTGCAAGTAAAATTCCACAATTAAATAAATCAATGAACAACCCAAAAGGACAAGGACAACAAATAATGCCACTGTCGATCAGTTGCAAGTAATTGTAGGTGGTGTATTGGACTGCAGTAAACAAAACTGTGTGAAACTTCCAAGTATTTTGTCAAACACGCCTGTGCACACTACAGTGATCACAACTGATGAGGCTACAATAAAACACCAATTAAAATTTTGTTTGTAGTATATTTCTGTCTGTCATGTCAAAGGGCATCATCACCACTAAAGTCATTCATTACCATCCCTCAAGACAGTTAAATGACGACTTCTCAAAGAAATCTTCTCCTGAAGCTAGAAATTGATGTAGTAATGCAATAATCTGAGTTGATATACCAATGTTTGACCAGGAGCTGCTCATTTAATCATTTGGGACCAATGAGTCAGAGTTTTCATGTTGAACTTTCCATGTAAATGACTTTCCAGATGATTGGTGTTATCGGGCTTTCATCATGAAAAGTAACCTGATCTGACACTAAATCATCCTGGGTATAGTAACAATTTCCATTCCCATCTTTTTGTCATCTTTTCTAATTTATTCTTGGTGGAACTTTAATTAGCATGACACCAAAGATTAAGGAGATGGGACAGGCTTCTCTTACTTATTTCTGCTAGTCAGAGTCATGCATAGATGTTCACTTAGACAGTCCTAATTAGTGTAGTACCCCCCTCCCCCCACATTAACCCATTTTGGTAAACAGGCAACAATATCTGTGATACATTACAGTAGCCCATTCAAAACATGATGGTTTTATATCCCTAAGGACTGAAAGTCGAATGATGGGTTAGGAAACTGTTTTACATTAATTCTCTAAAGTCATTATCCACAAGTTAACCTTAACCTATCGTTATCAAACAGCAATTGTTTGAGGCTGAATTAATTTACCTGGTGGCAAAAATATTTCCTGCTAAATTTAATCTGTGCTGCTTCATGCCTCAGTCTAATTTGTTACCAACACATAAATAATTAACTCTAAACCAAAAGTGAAAATATTATTTCACACATAATTACATTTCTTTCAGTTCATCAGTGCCATGTTTTGCATACCAAATTTGTTACACTTTGTTTCAATTTCACAGTTTTGATTAAAGTTATTTAGTTGAGCACTTTCTCCCTCGGTGTTTTAGTAAACATACAAGTGGGCATGCAAGGTGACGAGGTGTGTTGGCATTGGAAGTTCACTTGGAAGCTCAAATCCTTGTCAAATCCCTTTGTGGATAGAATAGCTACTGAAATACTGGCTAGCAATGGCTGGCACTCTGTTATATTCTGGTGAAATGGGCCTGAGCATGTGTCATTACAATGCATTCACAGAAAAGCAGCTAAACATGCTGCCATTTGAGTTTGTCTTTGAAGATGTTACTTTTCTTGTCTATGATGGAGCAAAGAAAGCTACCACATCACAACAGACTGCAGGGTTTCTATCCTGGGGGAGGGAGGGGAAGATGTTGCCAGAGTCACTCTGATTGCCTCAAATGATATCCCTGCTGAGGTGATCAACTGCACATAGGCTGATTGGATATTTCACAGGGTGCTGCTGCTAATTTACAAGGTGGAGTGTTGCCACTGCTTTGGAGAGAACACTAGTATAAATACACATGTTTAATACTGTGAGTCAGTGTTTCTGACTCTGCCTTGGTCAAGGCATACTGCAGCACTCCAACAGGCCCTCAAGCTGTTTTTGTATTCTGCTTTTAACGTTGCCAGTGTCCTCTTTTCTGCAAAACATCTCCAGAAATAAGTGGTTGATTGTTGTGTGGTGTTGACACTGATGCAATTGCCTCATTTTAAATGAATGAATACCATCAAAATAGCATTAATAAAACTTCAAAAAAGAGGTGAGATTATGTAGGACACCAGCAGTAGAAGAAAACATTTTAGGGCCAATAGATTTAATACTTACTAGTACAAAACAGTAATTGCAGAATAATGCCGCTGAATCATCCATTTGAGGATCTGGACTGTACTTGTGCATCGTCAGGGTGTAAAGAGATGTAGAGGTGTTGTGGGTACAATATAAATTCATTAATGTGAGTATGTGTATCATGGATATGTCACCCAGGCCAACGAATATCACATCATAGTGCATGTTAGATATCTTGTTTGGCATCAGTATGAATTGGCAGTGCTTTAGATAAATGAATGAGAATGAGGAATAACCCATCTCTGCTTAACTCAGTTTACACTTACATTCAATTTGCTTTTGGCAGATAATATCTCTTTGGTTAACTATTTTGATAATGTTATGGTAACTCTAATTACTCAATTACGAATTAATAACATGACAGGATGCTTTATAAGCTGACAGTCCTTTATTTCCCTTCCTACATACACAAGACTATGCAAAAGTTCAATGCCAGTTATATCACTGGAGATCTAATATAGCACCTCTAAGATTCTTTTTGACAGAATCTGCAGAAGCCTGGCAACAAATACAGTTGCAGCCTGTGCTATTAAGATAGTATTGCTGATGTTGCTTGTGTGCAAATTTAGTTCAGGGGAAGTGACAATGTGAACATGAGGTTTTCAAAGGTTCTACACGCTGTCAGTGTCACAGCTCCTTCACAAGGAAGGCTCTGCTCAAATCTCACTTCCTCATGAATCCTGACTTTGAGGAAATTACATTTTTTTTTACGTAGCACCCTTGGCCACAAAGTCTAGACTTTGTGTGTAGAAATTTTATACCCTTCTCTCCTTGCCTCCGCTAGACCTGGAACTAAATCCATCATCCATCCCATCATCACCTGTCCACTTTTACACTTTTTGTTGGGCCCTGTACCTCTCTCTGTACCATTGTTCCTCCTTTCAGTCACCCATCCATCCCCCTACCTCCTTGGAGGGGACCCTGGATCCCTTCCTCCTTGACCACCAGCTTTCCACCATGGCAATGAGGCAGGAGAGCACCACGCCAGCTGCCAGGACACAGAAAACACCGGCAAAGCTGTGGATGTCCAGGGCGTTGCCGCGCTGTCGTGTTTGGATTGAGCTGTAGAGATCACAGGGGCTGTCCTTGGGCCACCACTTGAGCTTCAGTATATCCATGTCACCGTTCTGCTGAAGCTCCAAGATTCTAGGATATAGGCAGGAAGACACAGGCACGTAAGCGCAGAACCATGTACAGTAAGTACGCATACTTTACACACACACACACACACACACACACACACGCACACTCACAAAGAAGTTACAAAATGTTAGTCTACATATCATTCAGTTAAAATATCATATCTGTGAAATCAGACAATTTACAAATATTTTGTGACAAGCAATTCAAAGAGGCCAACACATACAGAAGTAAGCCTACATGAAAAGGCAGGCATATATAAGTGAATGTGTAGATGCATGAATGGAACAAGCCGAGCAACAATCAGAAGAGTAAGATAACACTGTCCAGAATGAGCTCAGTTTTTGGGTATGACAATTGGTTGTGTCTGAGTGCAATTGTAATGATTCCAGAGTCAAAACACTTCAAAACAATCATGGAGAGTGAAAGATATTCGCACAAGTTGATTGCAAAAAACCTGACAACACTGTAGCTTTTACTGCAGTTGCTCTAACTCCTCTCTTCCATTTGAGGGCAGTGTTTGCCAGTTAAAATCCTCCCTGATCCCTGATAACCATATTGGGCTGTCAAACTCATTATGGCTAACATTAATATGTTTTGCAGCACAGCACGAGTACACTGCCACAATGTCATTATGCAGCCTAGCTTTAGTCCCACGATTGATGGCTTCAGAGAGGATACAGCTCAGAGGTTGATGGGGTCCCTCTGTTAGCCTTCAGCGTATTATTTAACTGGGTCGTTCGTTTTGGTTTGGAGGAGAGTTGCACACACGCAGACAGACAGGCGTACAGAGGCTCTGTTAGCATTCGGCTGCATATTTAACTGGCGATCTGGCATGGAGGAGAGAGGGGCACAGGGAAAGTGAGAGACAAACAGGAAAAAGGCAATCAGGGAATGTGTGTATACCTCCCTCACAGGCACATACATACCAGCACAGAAAACAAACAGATGCAAATAATCCCCCATAGATAAACTAAGCCACCACACTGATTGACACCAACAGGGTAGATACACATTCCGAGGAACAAAGTCACAAACTTGACTGCATGCATGTTCACGCAAACGTAGACAGGATTCATACATGTGTACACAGAGACAGATGTTTGCCATTATCTGCAGAACTTCCTGGGGGCAAACACCTCCTGCAATTTCAATGATAACATGCTGACATGAATGACAGTGCCCATCTCTCATCTTCATTTTTCCTCATGCGCAATACACAAAACGGACTGAAATCAATCAAGAAATGCAAATGAGCCCGGCAGACAGTTTACATAATTAATTTCATCCACAATAGCCAGAAAAACATGGCTCATTTCAATGTAAATCAGCTAAACAAGCTCAGCACGTCGCTCTATAACCAAGCCACTGTCGTTTACGGACACTCTCTTATCACTTCCTGGGTTCTGCTGAGCTGGTGGGACTGAGGGACTATATGGTTAAAATACAAGCTGTGGTTGTAATTGATGGGGCAGAATAACAATAGAAGAGAAGAGAGGAGAAGAGAGACAGACAATAAGAGCATAAAAAGATAATTTGAACAGCAAATCCACCAACAGTCATTCTAATAAGAGATCATGTCCACCAACTGCCGGCTTGATTGTGGGATTGTTTGGCTCAGATCAGCGCAGATTATCGCCAAGATTAGATAAGACTTTGTGTAGATGATGTGCAATATTGACTCAAAACTAATTAAATCAAACCGATCTGCAATAGTGTTCAGCAGTAATAGTATACTGGCAGCACTGGCCTAGTTGTACGCCCTGGTTATTACTCCACTGGCATGAAGAAGAGGTAGTCAGTGTAGAAATCCCTCATTGCACATCAATTCTGCATCTGTTCTTTTTTAGTAGTGGAGTGGGCCCTGTTCCTTTTTCTTTCAAACATGTTAGTAAGTTACTTTTGGACTGTAATATCGTGCTGTGAAATACAAGACTTGTGGCTCGCAGGGCAAACTGTTGATATGCAAGTTGACATGGCTAAGATCGGGTTTTTGAACAGCACCTGTGTTTAATCAAAATGTAAACAGCATCCTGTAAACAGTTTGTTCTGAGCTGATGACAGTATCACAGAAAAAATACTTTTTATGAAAGTTAAAACAAGCCCCCCCCCCCCCCCCCCCCGAGAAATGTTGTGCCTTTCATACAGTACTGACCTTTTTATCTGTCACTTTGACAACAGATGCTTCACACACGCACACACACACACACACACACACACACACACACACACACACAAACAAGCCTGCTCTCTGACAGACGGTTACAGAGAAAGACGGATTACACACAGGCTAATGAGATGGAATAAGAGCGATCCCACCTATCAAAGAAGACAGGGAATGTTTTGTCAAAATATTTCATCATTTCTTCCTTGGAATCCAGCCAACTTCTAAAGATTTCTTGTCTGAGTTGATGTCTTTTCATATCTGTCGAAAAGAAGAGGCATGCTTTATGTTTGGAGTTGCCGTCTGTTATCTCTGCTTATGAGTTGACTGTTCTTATGTGTCACAAATGTTGTGTCACACAAATTTTTGACAGGAAATAAGAAGCAGCATTTTCTTGTTTCATCTACTTCAACATCTGTGAACACAATTACTATAAACAGTAAGTGCTTTTGTGACTAAATTCTACAAAAGGTGTTTACTGTTAACCTTTGTGGGAAACCAAATAAACAGTGGAAAAGGTACTTAACATTTCTTTCCTTGCAGAGTAAAGAAATGCCACCTGAATATAATAGGAAACCCCACGTTTTTAAATAATATGATCTTGCTGCATGTTGAGGTCACTGGCTGTATCTGTAAGTTTAAGATCAATTTTCAATTTGGTTTTCAAATATGAATTCAAAGACTCACAAAATGCCTACATTTTCATATCCTATTCTAGATAATCAAAAGGATGCCAAACAAAACAACAAAGCATAACTAAAAGGCTGACTTCCTAAGTTGATCAAAGATCAAAACAGATCAAAACAGATCAAAACATAAAAACAAACATATCAAAAAGAGACTTTCATCAGAGGAATTGTTAGGATGTGACTAAGCTGTGTGTAACTTTGAGGGAGGACACAGCGGAACAAATTTGAGATTCAGGACAGAGTGCTTTCTCTCTCCCCTCTATTACGACCCTGTCTGCCCGTGGAGCTCACCATCTATCATTCTGCACTAATTGGCCTATCAGAGTTATGCAAAAGCTGCTTCCCCGATAGGCCGTTGAATCAAACCCTAACACGGACATGCACTCACAAGAACACGCACACGTAATAGCTACATTTACCGTACATTTATCTCATTGAGCTTAAGTTGCCTTTATCCTGGCTGCAGATAAAGAGGACCGAAATGATGACCACGCTGGTAATATCATGTGGTGCTTGTGCCCTGAGCCGGCCCTTTGGGGGCACTAATCAAAATTTGGTTCTGACAGTCGTGCGTTCTCACTACATATGGCGCAGAAGCATTTTGATGTTGGGAAAAAGTTTTTTTCTTCGAACCTTGAGGAGATCTTTGTTCAACTCATGGCAGCTAGTAAGGAATACTTAAACTTTGTGAGAAGAAGTGAGCAAGGTGATGATCATTTTTAACACACAAAAGCTGTCTTCATTTATCTCTATCCCATGGCTGACAAGCAGGATGAAAGGCCACTGTGAGCTGCCTGACAAAAAAAACATGGGTTCAGTCAAGGGTTCCCTGCAGTACACCATCTGTCTGGATCTCTAATTTGTCTGTCGCTGTCTCACCAAAAGAAACACATCTTCCCTGGAAAAACACAAAGGCACACACTTGTGCATACACACACACAGTAACACAGATACTGCAGAAATGTGAATGCATGCACAAGCAGCAAAGGCCTATTCACACACTCAAAATACACTACAATTCTGCAAAGCATGCTTTGCTCGGAAACAATGACAAATTGACATAATGAGAGCTAGGAGTAGCTAATTAAAGTGTGTGTGTGTGTGAGTGTGTGTCACAGTCTTTATGCCCTCTACATTACACGGAGTTTGATGGAGTTCATGAAAAAAGCACAGGAGAAGAAATCTGACAACCAATTTATTTCCCAACTGCAGTGTGCTTTTCCCTGCACAGTTATCCAAAACTTTTTTGGCTTTAATTTCAGTCTGCATATGTAGAATATTGAACTGAGGGAGTGTACACTTAGATGTGTTTCTTAGTTTTTGCTCCCTTCAGGGGCTGTTAGTGGTTTTTGCTCAAGGCGTCATCAGTCAGCATACTGCTGCCTGAGGTATCAGGAAATAGATCACTTTCATCACTAAAAATAGCTTCTACTTTACATCATAGCAGTCTGAGAACATACAGTACAGGTATTAGTGTCATGTCCTGCATTATATAATACAGGGGTTGCTATATTAATGTAAACGGCATGTTAACCTCTAATTAAATGCATCATTGTCACTGTTAAATGTCCAGTATATGTGAGGGTTGCAATGTCAATGTCAGCTGCATGCACGAGGGTAGTGAAGTGTGTGTGATAGGTGAAATGTGTAATTTGTGTCTCTATCTGGTTATGGCCTTTTTTTGTGTGAAACAGCTGTCCTGTGTGTGCATGTGTATGCTTGTACAGCATGTCTGTATGTGTGTGTTGTCTTAGTAACAGTGTATTATTACATGGGTATGGTGTATGCATGCGTGCATCTTCCTGAGTACGTCTATGAAACAGCTGGTGTGCTGTGAGATGCATTAACACTGCGTGTGTGTAATGAGTTATCACCTTGCTTTAAGATCGTTGACTTTGACTGGGGAGATCTATAATGACTTTAACACTCCCACTGGCTGTTAAAGCAAATGAGCAAGGGTTGCCTGTGTGTTGGGGGACAACTGTTGTGTGCCTGTGTGTGTGTGTGTGTGTGTGTGTGTGTGTGTGTGCGCTCTGTCTCAGCCTCCCCATTCTCTCCGCAGTGGCCGTTACTGCGTGGACTAGATGTTGCCATGGCAACTCTATGGCAGCAGCCTTGATGGTGGGATGATCACACATTATTAGTTGACTCAAGCTGGAAAAAAAAGAACAGCATAGTGATTCGGATGAAGGAGCAAGGGAAAGAAGACTTGAACAAAGGAAGGAAAGGCGAAAAGGAAAATGTGAAAGCTGCAAGAAAGCTGCAAATTTTGTCAGTTGACAAAATACATACAAGTAAAAAATTATATATATATTGAGATCGCACACCGGGAAAAGAAAGAGAGGGCGAGAGAGAAAGTGACTCACTGAGTATCACAAGAAAAATGTAGGTACAGTCGCACATATGTAGTGTGGAGAAAAGCTAGAAAACATGACTCTTAATACCATGGACAGACAGGGAAAACATGGACGTGAGCAAATAATGTTCTTTCATAAGGAGGATGTAGAAACACACAACTGAGCTCTTGTTAGGACCAATATGAGTTTTAGACCTTCAGAATGGGGGCGTTTTTGGAAAGTTAGGATTTTTTGTTTGGTCTTCACAAAGGGCTGTTTATGAGTTAAGACTTAGTTGAGGTTAAGGTTTTTTGGTTAAGAATAAAATGTGGTTTAGGTTAAGGTAAAGGCTACGGTTTGACTTGTGGTTGTGATGGTTAAGGTGGTTAGGGGTTAGGGAATGCATTATGTCAGTGTGGATCCCCACAAGTATGGAAATGCAAATGTGTGTGATGCACATGCACAAACACACAAATTCCCACTTCTTCCACATGTAAGCTAAATTGCTGGCATCAAAGTCAAAAACAGAATGCACAATCCTTTCGTGGGCATAACAAGGGAATCAAGTTATTTTCATGCATTATCAAAGTTTTGTATGGCTCCTTATGACTTTCAATCTGTGCAATTCTTTTCAAAGAAAAAATGATTCATGTTTAAATATGTAAAAAGGTGACATATGTTCCCATGGTGGGCAGGCTTTTAGGAGTTGATTTGACAGGAACATCTATTTGAAACTGTTTTAATGAGCAGCCCCTAATGTTATAAATGATATCCCCACTGGAGTGAAAATGGACTGTTAAGAGATTTCCCACTGTGTTGCTGCACCACTGCTGGGGTTTTCTCAACTCAAATGGATGGTGGGGCTGTTCCCAACAGAGACTACAGGCTACAAAGTGAGATTTGAAAGCCTGTTATCTCAGCACCTGGCAAACTGATTGTTGAGTCATTGCTCATTGGTATCGATCAACTCGGCTATCAACCCCCTCCAGATATATTATGGCTATTTTCTGCTATGGGACAGTAAAAATCTCACTTATTGCCCCTTTAAATGCACTGTAACTCCATATATTGTGTTGATTCTGCAGTCTTCCCCAGGCCCATCCATAAGGCCCTATAAATGCAGGTTATGTCCCATGCTGCTCTTTTCCCAGTAGCCAGTTTTACTGCAGCTGTAGTCAGTTAAAATGCAGAGCGGTCTGGGTTAGATGATCAAGCATGATGTGAAATAGTTCAGTGAATTTCAGAAGTGGCTAGATAGACCTCTTAACTGTTTCTGTGAGAGGTGTCAAGGCATAGTGCATCATCACGGAGCACACTGCCATCTGAGGAACAGCGGAATATGTCTGCAGAAACTACAACAGGCTTGCTCTTCATACGAATATTCTTCTCTTGTCACCTTTGTAGCACACACAATTTCAAGTTGGAGACAGCGAAAAGTGGAAGTTGTGGTGAGGTGAGAGGTGGAGACAGAGGGAGAAGAGACGAGAGTGAGTCAGAAATTAAGGGGAGATGGAAAATTGAGTGAGAAAATGTGAGCCAAGCAAAAAAAAAGACCTGGCAGCATGTTCAGTCGGGATGGATGGCTGACAGCAAAATCATACAATGGAGGAAAAGAGAGAGCAAGTGAGAAAGTAAGGGAGACAGGATAGGAGAAGAGAGAGGGGGAAGAGTAAAGAGAGGAGAAAAGACAAAAGATGAGATGGATGAACAGATGAAGAATGTCAAATGAAATGAGCAGAGAGGGGGTAGAACAGGAGGGGGCGAGAGACAGAGGTGTTATGCTAAAATGAGTTTGTTGCTCTGAGACAACCGTTGGCTGTCAGCTCCCTAAATGAGAAGAACACTGGGTTGACAGCTCACTTACTAGCTTAACACAAAGCTGGCAACATCAGCGGTCCCTGGCTGACTCGCTGGCGTTAGCCTCTTCAGAAAACATGATGGAGAATAATGTTCATATTATAAAGTCAAAAAGTATCTGTAAGTAGTTTCCCAGTAGTTCTGATGACTGCAGGGTCAGAATAATTCAAAGCATGTCTTAGAAAATATGTGATTCGTTTGTTAAAATATTTGCACTAAAACAAGTACAGTGAGACATACATATTTTTTCAAGGTGAAATCTTGTGTGGCTGCAGGTATTTCAATTGCTCTGGGTAGGTGAGAGTGACATAGTGATTAGGGAGGCCAGCCTTCAACTAGAGAGCTGAGCTCAAGCACCCATGTCAGCAAACAACCCACTGAGGTCTCCTTAGATGTTGAATCACCGCAAGGTCTGCTGAACACTGATTTCTGACCTGCCTGTGGAGACGAGGGGCTCATCAATAAAGCATGCACATTATTATCGTTACATCATGTTGGGGTTTGTCATGTGAGGAACAAGCCAAACCTGTCAAATATTTATTACAAAGAGGCACAAGATCAGCTACAAACTGACCTGTTCTGCAGTCACTTAGTTTATTTGTCCAAATCAGCTTACAGATCTTGCAAGCAGAGCAGTGACTGAGTGTTAGTCAGGAGCAGAGAGACTCAGCAGCATCGACCCAGTCAGCAAAGTGCACCTGCTCCTGATTATTCTCTCCCTGTGTTTTAGTAAAAACAACAAACAAAACTGAGAGAAGCTGAGACTGAAGCACACTGACCCACAGCCCCACATCAATACCCCTACATCTGGAAAGTCTGTTTATTCAACCACAGTCTGCTGGAGTTGTCTCAGGCAAAAGAAATATTATTCCAGCACTGGTGGTGCATATTTGAGTTTTATTTTTTGAGCGGGTTTATTTTGGTGCCAAATATAAAAAGAGTGAACCACAGAAGTCTCCCCAGTGACCTTCCAAGTCTTAGACTGGGTATATTCTCTGCCTCATTTTAGTGGCGGGGATAACAGGCTGGCCTCTATCTCACAGTTACAGAGTGTACAACCTGATTGGATGTTGAGGAAATTTGCTGAATTTCTACAGCCCGGATTCTAGCTGTCCCAGACACATTCAGGGAACATACTGCTGAAGTGTCTCAGACATCTTGATCATTTCAAACATGCTGATTTTCTCAGTGCAAGATCTGCAACTGACTGAGCGTTTTGAGAGCTGTGATGAGCTATAGTCAACATATCATCACCATGACGATGAATAGTAAGTAGTAAGTTTAAATTCCATTATATCTATTGTATAACAAGTGCAAACTACAAACAATGCACAAGCTGTGTGAACTTCAAGCTTTCCAACTCAACCTCATTTCCCTCTGATAAACACACAATCCAGAATGTGTCATCCCCCGACACCAGGTGCCTGATATTCTTTTTCTTTACTGGACAAATGAGTACACAGACAAGAGGCATGCTCCATCCAGCACGATGAAGCCATGTTGCATAACTCTTGTCTGGGACAAAGAGTTTATTATACACACCAATACTTTGGTAAGACAAGAAACTCAAATGCAAAGATGTCATTTGGTCAGAGCTAGCGTCTATTCCAACATGTACCCTCGAAAGGTGTGGAAACACACAGAGCACAGGTCACCACAGGAAACAAACCATAAGGAACATGGAAACACCACAGGGAAACAAGAGGGCTCAATGTTCCAACATACTGTGAGGCACCAGTGCTAATCATGTTGCCCTTTCAATTAACAGTATGTTTCTATATTGAAGCTCAAGAAATGGGGTAAGAGAGGTAATGTACCCATGAGTCTTTGGTCCCTCAAGTAAAGTTTGCTAAGCTTAATAATGCCAATTAGCGCTCTCAGGGTTCAATGTCATACACTTTGTCAACAAAGTTTTCAATTAAGCATCATTAAGCCTCAGTGTGTGGGTGAACTGGAACAGATTATCAAGCTGAACTATGATAAACAACACACAGAAGTCAAACAGTCATTAACCATCATTAACACATCGAGAGAGTGAGGGAGAGACAGAGAAAGGGAGAGAGAAAGAGAGAGAGACACGTCCCTGTCATTAATTGTGATTAATTAATGAATGCACTAAGTGTGTGGGTTGAGTTTTGCTGTGATAGATTGGTCGAAGAGTGACAGCTTTTGAGTGAGAGAGCTTAGACAAAGACAAAGAAAGAGAGAAGGAGAGCGATGCTAGATTGACACTTGACATTTAATACTTTTTTTTCTGTCAACTGGAACAATGTCACCGTTGTAAAAACACTAATACACACATTCACAATCCTTCTCTCTTTGCTCACCACCCTTGGAAAAATGCATTATTTTCCCCCATGGATTGTGATTTCCATGGATTGGAAATTGAGGGCTTCAGAGCCTCCAGCTTAATTTGAACTCACTGTGTGAATGAGTGTGTGTGTACGATGGAGAGAGAGAGAGACGGGGAATCAAATAACTTGCTTTCTAGCTCTTGGCTTCTTTAGCATGAGCCTTGATCAAGCCTTATTTTGATTATGCATGTAGCTCATGGTATTATGGTACAACAAAGAGCCTTAAAAATAAGGCACAGACTTCTCTGATTTTGGGGGTCTTTGGTGATTGAATGCACTGGAATTGTTGCAATTATTACTTGTGTTGTATGCAAGTGTTTCTTCTTCCTCTCTGCTTTTATTGTGCTCTTTTTTTCCATCCCATGGGATCAAAATGGAAATCTAGATTTGGTGTTATAATGTAAAATGGAAATGGTCAATACAATACATTAATCAATAAGAAAGAGAGAGACAAAGAGAGAGAGATGAAGAAAAAAAAAAGTTAATATGTTCCTTGCTCCGTGGGGCCCCCAAAGGCAGAACAGCCAGTGAAGCTAAAAGTCAGTTTTCTCACTGAGGGTTTTGAAGTGAAACTTTACTCATCATTTCTTCTTTATATACCATATACTAGACAACTATGTAAGCAAGCTAAAGCGGCTCTAGGCAACTTTTATTTGGTCGGCAGAATTCACTGCAGTAACAGTGTTACACAAACTGTGGGCTATCAAGCTCCACTCAGCTGGACGGTGAGTGCTGCTCTGTTATCATTGGGCAAATGTGATAAAGAACAAACTTTAAAAGCAAGGCATAGCTCTGCTCAGCCACCACCTTATATAGCCACCACTGGTTGACTTTAGGGCTGCAACTAACAAATGTTTTCATTATGAATTAATCTGCTGATTATTATATTGATAAATTGCTGAATTGTTTGGTTATTAAAGAGTCTAGTGAAAGGGATAGTGAAAAGTGCTCATCAAACTTATGATGATGATAATAATGATAGCAGAAAATCCTTATATCGGAAAGCTGGAATCACAGAATGTTGACATTTTTGCTAAAGAAATGACATCAACAAATATCAAAACTTGCCTGTTAACTTAATGTTGCTTGACTAATCAATTAATCAACTAATCGTTGAAGCTGTTGTTGACTTACTGACCTAATTATGCAGTTTTGTATGTATAGCAACTATGACTTGTGAATTGTGTGACTGAATGGCAGTGAGCAAACCTCCTTAAAGAGAGCTGACCTGATCATTTTTTAAGATTCAGGAGAAATGAGGCTTTGTATTGGCTGATTACAATTAGTACAATCAGAACATTACATTTACTGTACTGACAGCTCTTGACAAGTTAAGACAATATCACCTACAGTAATACTATCACAGTGGTTCTTCAAAAATGCCTGACACAACTGTGAAACAGTACGGGGCCAGGCTTTACACTGCAAGCCCTCCTCTGAAGACAACCCTTCTACTAAAATGTAAGATTTACATGAGCAAAGGCAGCTTTAAAAGTCATTTATATGTGTCTTTCAATGGTGCAATTTACTTTATCTCTACCATATACATTTCCAAAGAAAAACTCCTCTACACGATTCATTAAATTTCACTTCAAGGTTCGCAATAACCAAACTTTCACAAGTCAGTTCATCAACAGTTTTAACTATTGCTGACAATTTTATTGTCATGAGTGCTGCTGAGATAAAAGCTTGCCAGAATACTGAAAGCATCACAAACAAACTGTTTTTATGAGTCATATAGTTTGTATTCACTCGGACCCAGAGCACTTTACTATCACTTAAAAACAACTTTTAGAGGACAACTTACTTTCATATTAGTGATGACACATCGCTTACTGTGGTTGGACTTCAATTTATCATCTGGATAGGATATGAAATAAATGCATAAAAGAGCTAAGGCTGCAGAGGGGACAATGAAGAAAGGATGCATGGATTGCTAGATTTAACACTGAAATAAAGGCAAGTCTGCATCAAAGATATTAGAACAGATGGAGAGAAAATAAATAACATTAATAGTTATCACATACACACATATGCATACCCTGTGACCTTGCTATCTCTTTTATGTAATTTAACACGAGGCAGTTAGGGACACACATTAGCCGGGGTCAGCAGCAGAAGACTCCCTCTTACACTGTCACATTACTCACATGAAACCCATAATGAACCCCTCTCTGATGCAGTTTTTACTTCTTGGAACTAAAAGTTTCTGTTTTTGTCAAAACACCATCCTCTTTATGTGGAAGAACATGTGTTTCCTTACAAGATAAAAAGTAAACAAACTACTCGAGCCCTCAAAAAGGTCCAATCCCTCACAGCTGTCCAAAATCCTAACTCATTTGCCCAGGAAATCAGAGCTGATGGGTGATATATTTTTTGCTGTTGTGACTTTCATACAACCCAGGTCAGAAAATTACAAGCCACAGACTAACAGGCTAATGTCATTTCCACAGAATGAAGCCAGCCTCTGGTGCATGCTCACCACAGCAATCTAACCCATGGTCTCTGAGGTGTGATGTGTCCGTGATTGCTGCAATGATTTGTCGCTGTTGTACACATCATTTGGTCCCTCAAGCGTACCATACAGCATGCACTGCAATAGCTCCCAAAGAAATACAGCGTGTACCATGGCTCTATTTTAGAAGCACTCAACTCTCAGCCCTTAGGCCACTGATGAACACTTGCCTGCAGCCAGGTAATAAAACAGAAAAATGAATGTATCTTTGTTCATATAACACGTGGTGAGACCATAATCAGATTCATATGGTAGATGAGGCCCTCTTTGCTCACCCCATATGTGCCAACATTGAAAAGTACAATTTTGACAAGAGTCTGATAGCATGACCCTTCTGACATCATCTACTTTCATCGAATTTGTTGCACTCACTACATTAAAGATGAAGCCATGATTTCAAATGTGCAGTACTGACCATGATCACTGACAAAAAGCCACCTGATCTGTCTTCCAATCGAAATGTGACATGTCGTTGTGTTCAATATGCACAATGAAATGTCTGGCCTGCAGCTTATCTTCTTAGACTGCAGCACCCTCAAGATGTCCATCTGCTATGGATTAAATCTTCTGTTTTAAATTTTCACATCAATGCCGGCAGACACACAGACAAAAATAACATATGCCTGGGAGAGACGGCTTATTTTTTTTCACAATCTTGCCCCTTCAGCACTTCACAACAACTTGTCAGTATAGCTGTCAGTTTAAATTAGCGAACTAGCCCTTTACGCTACTGTTTTCTGACTCTGGTAAATCTGCAGGCTGTCTCCATCAATCACGGGAGCACCCGCGCACACACACACACACACACACGCGCAAGCACGCACACAGTCGCACATTATTTGTTCTACAGTGCCGACAAATATACTACACGCACACACACACACACACACACACACACTAGCAGAGACATGGCAGACATGAAGTGGTGCTGCACTTGTACTCTAGCAATGGCTTCTTCATAGCAGTGGTTGAGAATGATGAAGTTGTAGCAGTCTGTTTTTACAGACCCTGCCCTTCTCTCTCTCTCTCTCCAAAGTGTCAAAACAAATAAATTCTTTTTCATCGCTCATATTGCCTCCAGGGACCTAAAGATAGTAAACACTCCTGGTGCATGCAGAATGCACACGCTTAATGATACACACACATAAAGTAAGCACTCCTCAGAAGTTGCAGATTCCCTCTTTAATTACTCCACACAATCAAAGACTATTTGGATCTTTATTAATTCCTGGTATATTTATGTATCACCTCACGTGTTTTTGTTTTCTTTATAGTTTTTAATTTCCTCTTTTCTTGTTATTAACATTTATCAACTGAAGACATTTCATTGAGATCAAGATCTCTTTCGCAAAGGGGACCTAAAAACAAATTATGGATACAGAAACAATCATCACTCACACACAGACACATTAATTAAAACAATAAAAAATACCATTAAATATCAGCAAGTAAACCTTTAAAGTCCCTCATAGGAACGAGTGTCTCTAACTCCAAATTTAAATAGTAAGGGGTGCATAATCCATAGATAATATAATTGGCAGTATGTTTGTTGTTGTTTTTTGGGGTTTTTTTGGTTGTCAATGGAGAAACAGAGCTCTGATTCAGCATGAGAATATGTTTCGAATTACTAGTTTATATTCCATGTGACTGTTGTGGCACAATCTGATATGTGTTTTCAATGCTGTACTATATCAACTAGATAACCACTGAGGGCATGGATAGGAGTGGGTGTATTAACAGTTTGAGCTCTTGTGAAATGCATTAGTTTTGTTGTTTTGGAGTTTAAAAGAAGCACGGGGAAGGCCTGATGTATGATGGAGTGGGTGGAATACAAGATGGCATCGTCAGTATATTTGAGAGCTGGAAAGTCAATATTACGGATGTAGAGCGTAAACACAGAGGGACCCAATATAAATCCTTGTGGGACACCTTTCTCAGTACTTCATGGGGCTTGATTTGAAAACGATGGCAAGAACAGTCTGAAATCTGTCAGACAGCTATGAAAAACATCTATAAGAAGAATCCAAACACATCACATCCACAAACCCTATCTGAAAAATGTTGTGATAGACAGAAACAAAAGCCTTACACAGATCTTGATATAGAATGTGTTCTTCTAAAACAGAGGCAGAAAAGCCTGAGGCTGTAGTCAATATTTTTCTTCTGTCATGTCATGTCAAGACATGAAATATCAATAGTAAAAAAACAAAAGAAATACCTGATAGAATATACTAATACAGGAGCAACAGTATCTTTACACTGTGGTGTCTGACACATGTGTCTGTGCTGGCGTCTGAGAAGGTTTAGGCAGGCATGTTTGCAGCTTATATAATTCCTCCCATTAGCGCTAGTAGTTTTTGGCTGGCTTTTGCCCCGTCCACCCTGCACTGCGTGTTACTGCTTTAGAAACCACCTTTTAGTGGATGAGATCCATACAGCAATCCACTGATGAGAACACAGCCATGCCCATCTCATTTCTGTAGATACAGCAGCCTGTGTCATTTGGTGGACTTAATAACATTCAGGCTTGTATACTTGTTCCACAACATTTCCCCTCAGTATTTTGGAAAGGTGCCGTCACAGCATTCTGGGCTTGCCGCTGCAGACATCCAGATTGACTGCTTGATAATTTAACAACCTCAACTTTTTTGCAACTATCAAAAGTAAAAAAAACCCATCTCTTACACGGGTCGGGGTAAGCAAGACTTCTGCAAACCTTTGCAGACACCAGTACAAATGCAGATGTAATCCACAATTCATCAGTGGTGGTTGGTCTAGTTATTGCAAGGAAAAATTACCATCTAACCAAGTAAATTATTGTTTCATTTTGAACAAATGGAGGTGCACTAGTCAACACAAATCCAATTGTAATCATCAACACTCCAGATTTGTTATGACCAGGCCACCAAAGATAATCAATCCAAGTGAAACATTTCTATCTGTGGTATAAGGGCATGGACTGCTAATACAGTTCCTGTTAAACCGGCTCTTTGTGCTTCATTAATCTGTATAATGCAGAATGAAATAATTCTGAAAAATAAAGAAGAAAAACAAAACAATTATACCTCCGTGATTATTTTTTTCTCCTGATAATTTCTGTGTCTGTTTTTGTTTAAACCACGGGGACCAGTGTGAGTAAACTGTTTGAAACTGTCTTCCCGAGAGTGTGACATTGCCCCCGAAATAATAGGAGGGAATTGGAAACATGGCCTGTCAATTAATTGCTTGTTTATTTTAATAACAGCCATGATAGGCAATATTCTGAAGCGCAACGCTCCACCGGATATGGAGCTATAAACAGACAGGCCTAGTCACTCACACACTCTGTAAAGCTCACACATTTAGGCCCATGCACATAAAATGTTTCCATCTCTTACCACACACATACACATACATACCCACACACACACACACACACATAAAAACAACACTGACAGACTATTTTATACAATATAAATTATGACAGCTTAATGAAGGCATGAGTCTAACCCTCTTAAAATGATCTCATGCTTGATCATAATAAAGCTGACATGATTCTCTGTTGGGAAGCAAGCAATCCTTATGTGGCCTTTACGGAAACACCTCGTCTCGTATGACGGAACCTGCTATCTGGTGATGTGGTTTCTATCACAGCATTGCATTAAACATTTATGCAAACAAACAAACAAGGACATTCAGCATCGTAGTAACACAGCACGGGTGGCAGCTCAGCAGCTGAGAGGAGATGACCTTTGTGTGGTGTCTGCAGACGTTACCAAGCTTCCTAATAGCCATAAGGAATTCAGTTACTACCTGATCCATGAGATACTTTGAACCAACAAAACCCCCACTGTATGCTCCAGCAACAAGGTAAACAGCTGGGCTCAGTTTGGATACATCTACACTGTCTACTGTTGACTTACTTGTGAAGCCATGTTGTCAGACTTGCTTAACCTCAATGTGAACCAATGATTCGTGCTAAGGATAAGCAACCTTGCTGCACACAAGTTGAGTGCCATTCGCCTCTTTCCTCTGGAAGATGGATGTACAATTTAATCTGCTATTTACTTGGTGTCTGACCTACAGAGGATATTTTTCAAGCAGGAAGAGGGGCAAACTTTATGGGAGTGGCCATTTTTTATTTGGCTGAGATGAATTTTGGAGCAGTGAAAACTTACATGACCCCTCCTCAATGTCTAATGTGTAATATCTATGAATGCATTTTTTTCATAACTCTTCTCAAAAGTAGGGGATATTTCTCAACCGAAAAACTGAGAACAACGCGGCTCAAATGAAAAGTATGGAATAGCAGCTCCATCAATGTGCATGTGAAACATGTCCTTTAAAAAACAAATAAAATGCAGCCAAGGATGTTGCTGACTTGTTTGCTTTTATGACTCTTACCTCTGGGAGAAAATGTCCCTGTAGGGGCTGCCATGCTGCATAGCGATACCATATCCACGGTCTGGTGCGTTGTTGCTGACAGAGTAGAATGAGCAGTCCTCGTCATTATTAGCAACATACTCCAGCACTGCTGCATCCCATACAAAGCCAAACCGACCGGACTTCACCTGAAAGAAAAAAAGACAATTACACAAAGTTAACAATATTCAGAAGGGTGCAGCTTTACCTTTTTCAGATAATACAGGTGGGGCGTTATTGAGATGATTCTCTAAGAGATCCATGACAAGCTTCTAGCTTGGTCTCCAGAAATTTAAAAATTCATTTAATTTTGCAAAAACACTGTTAAATCAGAATCAGAATCAGAATCAGAAACTGTTTATTGCCAAGTAACATACATTACAAGGAATTTGCCGTGGTCTGAAGGTGCTATTGTTTCGATAACAAATAAGTAGAATATAAAAGGTAAAATAAGAATAAAAATAAAAATAAGATAAATAACAAACAGTGCAGTGACCAGAATAAAGTAAAGTGTCCAGATAAAGTGTCCAGTAAAGGGGTGGGTGCGTTAATGTAACGCAGGGGGGACAGGGGTGATGTACGTTAATATAACGTATAAGTTGTGTTTGTGTTCCCGGGGGGGGGTGTCAGTGTGAGTTTGTCAGGTTGACTGAAGAGGGGAAGAAACTGTTTTTGCTGTTTTTGTGGCGGGAGGTTTTGGTCCTGATGGACCGCAGCCTCCTGCCAGAGGGGAGGGGGTCGGACAGATGGTGTCCGGGGTGGGAGGGGTCGGCAGCGATCTTCCCTGCTCTCCTCAGGGTCCTGGAGGAGTACAGGTCCTGAAGAGATGGAAGGTTGCAGCCGATCACCCTCTCTGCAGAGCGGATGATACGCTGCAGTCTGCGTCTGTCCTTGGTGGAGGCAGCAGCGTACCAGACGGTGATGGAGGAGGTGAGGATGGACTGTATGATGGCAGTGTAGAAGTGAACCAGCATTGTTTGTGGCAGGTTAAACTTCCTCAGCTGCCTCAGGAAGTACATCCTCTGTTGGGCTTTCTTGATGAGGGAGCTGATGTTCAGCTCCCACCGGAGGTCCTGGCTGATGATGGAGCCCAGGAAACGGAAGGACTCCACAGTGTCCACTGGAGAGTCACACAGGCTGATGGGCAGCAAGGTTGCTTATCCTTAGCACGAATCATTGGTTCACATGGGGGCGGGTGGGGCTGCGCTCTTCCTAAAGTCAACAACCATCTCCACTGTCTTTGAAGTGTTAAGCTTCAGGTTGTAGCTGTTGCACCAGGTCACCAGATGGTCAATCTCCCACCTGTAGGCAGACTCATCCTCTCCAGAGATGAGTCCGATGAGGGTGGTGTCGTCCGCGAACTTCAGGAGCTTGACACAGTGTAGGGCCAAGTTGACGGCGTCGTCTACAGACCTGTTGGCTCTGTAGGCGAACTGCAGGGGGTCCAGCAGAGGGTCGGTGATGGATTTGAGGTGGGACAAAACCAGGCGTTCAAATGATTTCATGACCACAGAGGTCAGGGCGACGGGTCTGTAGTCATTTAATCCTGTGGACCCTGGTTTTTTGGGGACGGGGATGATGGTGGAGGCCTTGAAGCAGGCTGGCACGTGGCATGTCTCCAGTGAGGTGTTGAAGATGTAAAAATAAAGGGGAGGCATACTTTACCACATAATGACCTATATTTGTGTGTTGACACGATATTTCACTGCCTGATGCAGACCCATACTTTGTTGAAACAGTGTGCCATAGACTTTTACTTTCATTATATGCATCTATTCCTTGTGCATTGTCTCTGTGAGCCTGTTTCTGTGGATGTTTATACTTAGCTGACCTCAGTAAACACAATACAACAACAGTATATTAAGGTCTTTGATTCACTTTGGTTCACTAGCAGAAGCTCCATCACAGTCTGTAAGGAAAGTGAATGGTTGAGAATAGTTTTTTACTCGCGTATTTCTTTTTCAATTCAAAAAATGTTCTATAAACCTGTGTCTTTGTGGATGAGCTGAATCATGGTTGTGTACATTAAGGATAGGCACTGTAGACATGGTCAACCAGGACTAACTCACTCCAGCACACAGATATTTCATAACCATGGTCTATCAGCATTGTAAGTCCAAAAACACAGGGTTGCACCAGGATTACACTCTTCGTCTACAAACTTTACAGCACAGCAGCTTTACTGTTTAACATTCCCTCGACTGTAGATGCACAAGTGTTAATGGCTTGTTGGCTCATCTTTATTGCACCCTGTGTGGTTATGTGTTGAATATGTTTTACATTTTTATGTGCATGTCCTTGTTTGGTATGTGTATGTGTGAGCAAACTGTAGGCGCGTGTAAAGTGTGTACTTGCGCAGAACCAGGAGGTCAAAGTGACTCAAGGTGAGAATCACTGTTTGCTTTATAGAAGTTAAGGTGCCTGGTGTTAACATGGCTTCTCGTTAACATTCAATAAATCTTTATTTTCACAGGAAAATGAAAATGGAGAACAAACAACCTGGCTGTGATATTCACATCCTGACGCTCCTGATCCACACACACGCACACACACACACACATACACACTTTTCTTCGAACACATTATTTTGGACTTGGTGTGTCATTAACTTTAATAGAGCTTTATGAAATTTTCAAACCCCTCTGTCTTCACTGTGTGTGTCTGTGTGAGTGTGTGTGTCTTCAGTTGGCCCATGTGTGATGACTAATGTCTGAGAACCGACAAGACCCTCTGATTGGGTAATTTCACAGTCTGTAGTCCTCTGAAGTGTGTGTTTGGTGTGTGTGTATGTGTGTGTGCGCAATAATTCACTGCAGGGCATCAGAATGGTTCATTCTGCTCTTTACAACCTTAAAAAGAGTGGAAAGAGCACTTTATTACTTTGAAGAATCATTTTATGGCTTTTCATTATTGCTTTTGAATTGGAAAGATTATGGGCTTTGTGGAAAGGAAATTAGTAAAAAATCTGTTTCAACAGTTTAGGATTGAACATTAAGGAGACTTTTTTCTTGCTACATTTAGGTGAAAAGGGCTGGAAATAATTTATTATGCACAGTATGTATGCAGTGACCTCAAAAGCTGTGCTCATCTCATGAACATAGTCATAATCCTTTAAAGTTCACACTTAACATGCTAAGTATAAATGGAACAAAAAATGTCCATACTGTGTACACTATGTTTCTATGTTGTTTCCAGTCTGTGTCAGTGCCTAAACAACATAGATGTACAACCCATGACAAAGTTTAGAGAGAGGTTTTGGTTAAATACAGGTGGAGATGATGACCACATTTAAAGGCTCAATCTTTATTCTTCTGTGTTTAAATTTTAGCTCAGTTCACAAAAATAATTGTGGAGTTTGCCTTGATAAGAAATCAGCACTTTTGTCAACAAATGATAAATCAAAGGCCCGTTTTAATGCCATTTTTACAAAAACAACTGACGTAAACAAACCCTTTGACAGCATCGCAACAACACAAATAACATAGATTTAGTTGTTAAAAAGTCCCTGTATTGTAGAAGACCTGTCAATCAAGTTAAGAATGATAACAACTTCCAATCATGTCCTTTGAATTTTGGTGAATTTTTGGAAACCAAAAATAAGCAAAACAAAATAATGTGTATGGCTTAAAAAGCCCCTATTTGTTGATGCCTTTCAGGAGCAAGGACACAGTGGAATTAATGTGCTTACTTTTACACGTGAGCCATTTTAGAAGAATGGAGAGAGAAAATAACTTGGACTGTCCCCTTCATTGACCAATACGAAAACAAGCTAGATCACATGACATAAAACACAAAGAGTATAAAATTGAGTCATGTCAAGTGAACATGAGGGGGAGAGAGTGCTGCACATTATGATAAACACCACTGGCCAAAAAGACTAAGGGTAAAAGAGAACATGGGGGAGGAAAGCACATCAGGCTCCAATGTTTTTGACTAAATGTTGTTATTCTTTCCTACAATTTCACTGTGTTTATTTTTTAAATGAGCATCACGGGATGTAAAACTAGTATCTAGCATCTTCATAATCAAAACTGGCAAGTCATGGGGTTGTGTATGGGTGTTTTACATCACAATAAGACCTCTTCAAGTGCATTCTGTCTTCCCGAAGCTTTAATCCAATTAAACTAGACTCAATAACATAATAATTATAGCAATGCCAACATTGCATATAATCACATAAAAAGGAATTATCCCTACAATGAAAATGATGCTGAGCCTGTGAAGGGAAATGCTCTTGCCTGCAGCTGCAGCTGTGTTTCATAAACAGAGACAATGTATCTCTGAATAGGGAGCACTTGATTTCATGTACCAGAACAAGTACTCTACATGCAAAGCAGCAGTTTAACATTGGCTCAAGTTTGTTTAATTACTGAAGACAAAATCATGATCGGGGGGAGAACATAAAAGTGATTTGTCGAAGGTCAGCTTTCCTCTGTTGCTGTGCTTCCTCTGATTGCAAATGTGATTATTTGAGAAGCTCACATGTGAAAAGGTTCGCAACTTTCTAACTGCTGAAACCTTTGGAGCCGAAAAACACTGTTACGGGCCAGAGCAGTTTGAGAAAGCCTTTACTATTCTCTTTATCTGCCCACGACTCAGTGCATGTTAAATGTACTGGTACTTTGTTTTGCCTTTCTCTTTCTTTCATGGTACTTCTTTTCCAACTTATCAACAATACTACTTTCCAAGTGTCTGACAGTCATAGCTCATATAAAAGGAAAGAGAGGGTAGACACTTAAACTCTACCTTCTATCTGCCGCTATAAGAAATGAAAGGTCACTGACAAACAAGATGGATGAGCTCTCGAGTTTGGTAAGGACTCAGTGGAATTATCTAGGCAAGGCAGCTTTATATGCTTCAGAAGCCGCATTTGCATGCATAGCGTAACCTGGCAATGGGCCATACTCCAATTAAGGTGTTATCCAGGTTAAACTGTTTACATGCACCTCTGACACCCTGTGATAGAGTCTCCATGTTTCCACTTAAAAGAATATTCCTGTTCACCTGTGGTGTCTTGCCCACAGTTGAAACTGTGCCAGTAAAGACCAAGAAAAACTGGACACCTGCTTCTTTGACTCTTACACAAACACAAAGGAAGAATTCATGACACCAATAGTAAAAACAAACGCTGCTTTCTGGCATGCTTTTGTAGCAGCTATCATTTACCTTTTCCCAATTCATTTTGGCTGAATGTCAAAATTCCTCTGAGTTGAGTGGAGGGTGATTCAAATCACCTGAAGGGTGTGGGGACTGCCTCCTAAGTGATAATTGAGAGCAGCAATCTGATCCTTCCTCAACTTCCTGCAGACCTCCTTTTAGGAGCTACTGTTAGCTAGCTACTCTGGTCTTTTTTTTTGTTGAGACTTTGTTGCGGTCTTTTTCTTCTCTGATTGACTGTGATTTCGATCATTCTGGAGCCTACTTTAAGTGAATATTAAAAAATCACCTTTCAACTTACCTGCATTAGGGCAGATCTTACTGCTATTCGTGCCTAAGTTTTTGCTATTTTAATTGAAACCTCCTTTTATACACATTACCTTTTGCCTATTTCATTTGGAGAAATTTGGAGGGGGCTAAAGAAAAAGTATATATTTCAGTTTCCTTATTATCAAGAAGCATTTGTTCATTATTATGAAGGGGGTATTTTTTTATTGTGAAGGCACGTGGGACATGCGTTTCTCCAGGTAAATATGTTTTCTGTTTTTATGTGGTTGGGAACTGGTTCTCAGGCACTGAAATACATATTTTAACTTTGCTTCACACTGGAGTCCAGGACGTAGGACCTCATTTTCATAGCAGCTGAGTGACAAACAAACACAGACTGGAGAATAGTTAAATAAACATTTATCAAATATGTCAATGAATTACAATATTTTGAATATAATATATAATATACAAAACTAATTGCATTTGTGCTTTAATATCTTGCCAAAGATGGTAGTAGAAACGTAAAAGATAAAGGAGTAAGATGTTTCCAGGTCACAGTAACTATTTAAATATTGGAGTAGAGTATGACCTGAATACTGTATGTGCCATTAAAGCAAGTCAAAATGTTCGTGCATCAATATGCATCAACACAAAACCAGGTTACTTCTGAACATGTAAAAATAGTGAGTGTGACTGTAAACCACCAGATGCACTCACTTAGTTGCTCCAGGGATTTTTCTGCTGGTACAATATGAATAGATAGAGCTAAACACAGCTGCAGGAAAAGAGAGGGAGGTCGAGATATTTGTGCGTTTTTTTAATTGGCATCACCGGTTTCCCTATCAGCAAAGTGCAGATTCTGAATTAGTGATTTTGTGATTAAAAGCCACATTACCTGCATTAAGAGATTGCATGTGTCATTGCACGATGCTCAAACAATCTTTCCCTGATTATACTCTGGTTTGATCTATGTTCAATGTAACATTTGGCGCACCGTTTATTATATGTAAATTCCAGCGTTTCTGTACATATGCCTTTACATGGCATATTACATATTATGTATATTATATATAGTACACATTATGTATTACTTCATGCAAGTGATTTATAGGTAGAACTAATAACACATTGCATTCATAAGTCAGAAAAGAAAATTAATAGTTCTGTTTTTTTTAAGGTCAACCCACGAAAACATATTTGAAAACTTTTATCTCAGCAGAGCTGAATGATGTCTTTTTTTCCTGTTCAATAGCTGGCGATTGCATCTTGTGCCTTGATCAAATCTAAAAAAAAGGGTAGCTCTTTCTCAGAGGAGGGGATGTCCAATAATAGAAGAAAACAGCCTGTCTCTCAAACAAAAGCCTCAATCAACAAATCCAACAAAGACTCTTCATGAATACAGCCCACCAGTGGATTATGTTCATAAGGTATTTTTGGTGCTAAATAACCTCTTTAGTGGCATTTTAGAGTTTTATAAAACCCTGTAAAAATATAAATTGGGGGGGGACAAGGGATAAGTTATTGCACTTGCCCATGATCATTAGACAACACCCAGAGAACTTTTTAGCACTTTCATTTGCACGTGCATTTGAGCATTGCTATCAAATCTTTAAGTCGAGCAGATAATAACTGGCTGTATTTGCAGGCCAACTCTTCATTAAATTAGTTCAGTCTGAGGTCTTAACCTACTTGAAAATGTCTGTACTGTGAGATTAGGTTATCATGCACATGCAGTATGTATATGCAATCAACACTTACTGTAGCTCACTCACTCAACATTAACTGCTGCATTTCAAATCCCTCACATAACACACACATAACACACACATACATACATACACACACACACACACACACACACACACACACACACACACACACACACACACACACACGCTATTAGGTCTGTTTGGTGTCCAGGGTTGTGACTCTAGTTGAGCCAAGCTAATTATCAGAAGCTATTTTCTTTGGCAACAATCACAGGCACAGACACACAATCACACACCAACACCAACTGGAGCGCATTAGCATGCCTCCTTATAGACCACACACACACAACATCAAACATCCACCATTGAATCCTAATCGTTGCATTGGACCTTGTTTTTCTTCCTCATGAATGTCACATGGACAACCCAGTCAGATCCATAATCACTAAATTAAAGCCATCTCAGTGCCTCTCTCCCTTCTCCTTCCTCTTTTTTCTATCGCTCACACCACTTTTTAATTTCCATCCCTCCTTACATGGGAAGAGAGAGAGAGACAGTATGAACCTCATTCTGTTACTCTCTCATTGTTTATGTTCTATGTGTCTTGTTTATCAGTTTTAAAGGGTTTTTGTGATGGCGGAGCTCATTTAATGAAGCTATAACACCACTGAACCATGAGCCTGAGTTATTTTTGCTGCAGCTCTAATTTTTGTTTTCTCCAAGCAAAGGGGCATAAAACAAAGAATAGTTAAAAAAAAAACAAATTATTTCATCATCATTTTTCTGTATTACGTGTCATCCTAACAACACTGACGGTTGTGACTAGAATGTTAACATGTTGTATGACATCATTTGTACTAACCACAGTATAACACTGTCACTGACATTCATCAGAATAGCCAAAATATAGAGAAAAAAAAAGTATTTAAATGATAAACAGGAAATTAGTATACCATTGCAACCGTGCAATAGAAAGAAGAAGCAAATTGTGAAATATTATGCACCAACAACAATTTTCATATTAGAAAATGTAGGGCAGGTGAAGTTAATGATGCAAACATGAAATACTTAAAGCAAAACAAATGTCTGGTAACATTTTAATTAAACAGCAGATCTGAAATGTGGTTTTAGAGGGAAAGGGTGCCAGATTTGTTAGTCTGGATTAATTGGCTGGTAATTTCAAATCCCTGGAAAGAAAAGTTGGGCAACCGTTAATTCAGACACTTCTAAATATGTCTTAGCTGAGGAAATAAGCTACCCTCTCTCCTTTACTATTAATATTATTGTCTTATGCTTCACATCAGCAATGACTTGAATCTTTCCCGAAACTCTAACCAACCAAGTTAACTTGCCCAACATTAACAACCATAACAAGTGTTTTCCTAAACTTGAGTAGATACATTGAGTCGCCGAAACACAACCATAAGCACATACAAATAAAAACGGCATTTCCTCCAAAACTTATTAGTTTTTAATGTAAATTTAAAGAAACTTTTATTTATGTGAACATAATCCATGGCTGGATCAAAGCAGGCTTTAAAAGGAAAATCTTAAAAATCCTCTCAAAAACTAAAGTGATGTGATCCAGTATGAATCAAACATTTTTACCTAGAGAGTGATAAAAAGTTTCACAGTGTTGTCAGGCTACATTATTTTCAGGGATTCTTCACAACTTTTATCACCAGTAACTTCAATCAATAGGGTTGTTCACAAAGTCTGAATTCACCAACAGAAAAACATTTCCAGAATGAGGTCAGCCCACTTCCTTCTTGATCAGCCAGTTGAAGCAAAATGTGTGAATAAATAAAAGGTGAGGGGTGAACTTTGAGGGCTGCTTAACAGATAGAAAGCGACCTGTACATAACCGTACTCCTCGAATTGAGCTCAAACGCATTCGACTTATAAAACTCTCTCCAGACGATACTTTCCAATTTTATTACAGAACTGGCCCAATGAGAGGTAGGTTTCAAGAGGTCCTTCTATCTCATCCATAGTTCAAACAGTTTGGCTTCAGAGTCTCACCATGCTGAAACTTCAAAACGGCTAAACTACTCCAGGGTCCACTCTTTCTCTCAGTCCAACTCTTTTTCTCTCTCCTCCCCTCTCTCAGAACGAGCCCTTCAAGGGCACCCAACATGCAAAAGGAATAGTATATTCTTCATCTTGCTCTAAGTTTAAACTCAAATATATCAAAAAACATCTTTTTCCTCATCCATAAATTACATCTTAGATTACAAACACTTTTAAAGTGGCACATAACAAATCGTCCCCTAGTGTGAAGTCAGTTTCCTAAATGTTCCGTATTTAGCCTTTAAGCAATGGATGTGAAATGTTTTACACATGGGAGCTTCTGTGCTTTGTTCTTCCCAGAGGGAATACACTGATGAAGTGGCTGCAAAACAGTAAAAACTTCAGATGAAGACTCATGGCCGTAATAAAGAAGGACATTTTTGCCAGTTTTTCTTCATGCATTATTTCGTTATGGAACATTATGTTATCCACATGGATTTGTGGTGGCTGCACGTCCTTATCCTCTCAGCAGACAACAGAGTCCATATCCATTACTTTTAATCTCCCAGTGAAATAATCAGCTTTAAACAGAGAGAAACCTGCTTTGATCACAGCTGGAGAACGGAATATGTGAAGAATTTGATTTGTAAAGCATAAATGTGGCATAATAATAAATTGATTGTAGTTATGGTGTTTGACATTGCGTATCTGAACACGGTGCTCATTAGTAATGACAGGAAGGTAAGTCTTTAGAGTATAAAATGCCATGAAGTCCTCTGTAATTTGTCAACCAATGTAAATGTTTTCTGATGCTGTACCCCAGTGGTTTAGGTGTAAAACTACTTGGTTAAGCTTAGTTTGTGGTCATGGATAAAATAAATCATTGTTGACTGTTTTCACATTCAAGTCAGGCATTTTTTATACCTGACTTGACCCTGACCTCCTCCCCAAATGCCTGGTCACAGCAGCATTTAAAGTGACAACATTTCCCGGCAAAATCAACTTAGGCCAATGGAGTCGCCAAGATAAGTGCATTTGCTTGGTCCACGCAAATTTTTCATGTTGAGTTTAACTTTGGTGAACTTGCTGTGTGTCACCATGCGTCTTTATTTAACCCTCTCTGTCGAAGTATAAACTGCTCCACAAGAGAGGAATAGTTTGCAAACAGTTACATGCTTTGAATAAACTGTGTGAACTGTAAATAAACTGAGCAACTATGCTAACCAGTTAGCAAGCTGGACAACAGTCATTATTAGCACAATATCATAAGGAATGCTTATCAGGAACATGTATAGATACTTCATTTTAATGCATTTGAACAAACAAACGACCCCCCCCCCCCACTATGACTTTATTTCACTTCATAGGAATGAGTGTGGGGCTTTTAAATTACATATGGAGACTTTAATATGTGAATCCAGTCTGTAAAAGATGGTTTGAATTCAGGAATTACATCATTAACCTACGTATTTTACTGTCAAAGCTCTCTGTCTCGCTACAAGTAATTGCTATCAGCTCTAAACTGTCTCCTCACACTCTCACTGCATACTTCTGCATATGTTGTCTTGCATCACTCTCCTTTGACTTCAATTTGTTTGATTTTGAGAAATGAGAGAGAGAGGTTGAAGTGAGACAGACACAGAGAGAGAAAAAACAGCCCAGAGACAAGCTAAAATCTACTTCTACCATCTTTACATCTCAGGCCACAACTACCAAAGATCTAGAGCTCTTCCCAATTTCTAAACATTATTAATAGTCTCTCGCCCTCTCGATCTGTCCCCCTCTAACTCTCTCTCTCACACACACACACACACACACACACACACACACACACACGAACCGTACCCTCACAGACCTACAAGCGGTTTTGTCTATGCTTAAGCCAGCCTCGCTCTGTCTCTTGGCTCGTTCCCTCCCTGTCTTTTTTACTTGCATCCCACATGCTTTGTGCTGCCTTTGTTTGGGCCTCATCTGACACATCAGAGAGCATTACAATGAGAGGCTGCTCCCCAGCCAAACATTCCCCCCAGTCTGCGTTAGCTGGCTTCCTGCAGATATGTGAAGATCTGAATAAAGATAAGATTAGGTGCAAGCAAATCAATCAAGGCACAGAAGATAGAGACGGCACCTCCCCCTTCCATGCATCATACTGCATACAATATATGTGAGGAGGGTTGTTTCAGGACACTTTCTCTTGAAATGTATGAGGAGAATGTGCAGTGGGAGTGTTGCGATACACCATGTTTTAATAACAGCCATGATATAAAATGAAATAAATGTAAATATTACATCATTTTCTAGCAAAAATATCAAGAGGATAGAGTAAATATATGCAGGTGCCACTTTACATTTAATTTTTGTTTTTGCATATTGCAGTTTTTATGCTTTTGAATTGGGAAATAAAATACTAAAAGCACCATAAGCAATGTTACCATTATTTCTGGATTGTATCATAATTCCTTTATTTACATCTTGTGAGTTTAGCACACAAGTGCAGTACTATCTTCTCACACACCACAAAATTGCTTCACTTGTCATTCTCTCATGATCAATCTTCAATCATTTCCCTCCTCCAAGAAGCAAAATACATAAAGACGCTCATGGCCAAATCTCAGATGATGAAAGCCTGGCACGCAGGTGGCATCAATCCCTCATGAGGCGTTCTGTCCGACTGCTTGCTCTAGTGGCAACAGGCGCCTCCATCCCCTGAGACGCAATATGACAACTTCTTCACTCCCTCTCCTCGCTTTGTTTTCTCTGTTGTTTAATTACCCTCAGCTGTCATCAGTCCTCTTTGTTTCTTCAGGAAGAAGGAGCAAAAAAAGAGAGAAATTAATCGCCTATTGCCACGCTGTATGCAAATCTTTGCTCAGACCCCGTTAAGCCGATGAGAGATGTGATAGTGGAAGAGAGGAGTAATTGGAGACAGATGTTGGAGAGACGGATCATCCGAGACGGATCAGTGAGCCAAAACTAAGATGCCACCCTTAATAGGATCTGGCAGAAAAATTATTATTTCTCTCTGTTTCCTTTTCATCTTCCCTTGTTCAACTGTATTTTTTCTTGTGTTACATTTGCTTGCATCTGAAAAGTATAAATTCTTTTATGGGGTCTTGTGCACTTGTTTTCTGAATCAGTTCTCTTGCACATGCAGATGTATGTGTATATGTGCATAACACCAAGGAGGGTTCATCCACTTCATGGGTGTCTGCCCTGCTTGTGCACCTGTTGACCAGCAACACAGTGCCAACAGTGGGACCTGCACTGTCCACAATAAAGACAACGCAAAGCTTGTCAAGCTACTAATGACATGAATTATGTTAACTATATTCCGCTATACATGACCTGAAGTACTGTCTAATCATAGCACCAAGATCTATGTTGTAAAAGTAGCTGCCTGCTGGATAGGCTGGGTTGCTGGTAAAATCACATGGTACTGTATTTAATGATGTCTTCATATGACTGCTCAGGTGCTCAGACCACCACCTCTACTCTAACATACTTTATGAATGCAACTCCAGAAGGTCACAGGTTTAATGGGGATTTGCAAGCTGGTGGAAACAGGATAAAAAGAAAGAAAGCAGGTTTAATATATCTCCAATTACATTTTCTAATTTGTAAACAAAATTATGTTGCAGCCCTCCCCTCTGTTAAACTGTGTATTTTGCACTTAAGAGCAAATTTTAATTGCATTGCAAGAATTTGTCTCCCTGTCTGCAAAAGTAAAATCATGAATCTTGCATTTGTTGTGATGAGTTGTTTTTATTATGTTATGTTTTTTATGAAGTTTTGAGTGCTTTTATTGAAAAAGTCGTCTGCGAGCTAATGTCCTCCCACAGGACAATAATATTCGAGCTCCGTCTATTCTGCATGAAGCAGCTTATCTGCTTTACATTGTTGTTGTACTCCAGGCACATAATATAAAGGGGATTTCAATGAAGACGGACAATAATTTAGTCCTCTTCAAAAATACATGGGTATAACTAATTACCATGGGGGATTCAGAAGCAAATCACAGCACGATTGCACAAAGTCATTCAGCTGTGTGATGTGCAACCAGCATTTGTTGTTCAGAGGAGGACAACTGGAGCAGAAAAGCTTCAGGTGGATGTTGCACAATGAAGTCTTCCATGAGGGACACATGAATGTGACACTGGATGGAAACAGACTGGACTGATTTAACCCCACATCAGAGTGAGCCACAAGGTCAAGAACCATGTGGCACAGGCACTTTATATTATACAGTATACACGCCAAAAGAGAAAATGCCTTCTTGGCAGTTTCCAGAAGAGGTGTCCAAACATAATGCATCATTAAATGGCATACTGTTGGCACATCTCTATAATTTAATGATACTTCACTTGAAGGTGGATTTAAATCTGACACACAAAGACAAAGTTTGTGTTTTTTTTTTAATTAGTGAAGAAGGGTTGTATAATTGTTGAATAATATAGAGTATGGCTCGGGTGCACGGTAAGCTTTCTTATTTTTGTCTGGAAAAGGAAAGAGATTGAGACAGACAGCCAAACACACAAACAGATGAAAGCAACAGAGATACTCGGAGAGAAGTCTTTATGAAACCGTCTCTGTCTGAGAAGAAACAGGTTGGGTTGTCTATGACCTATCATTTGTCCTCAACCAAGTTTGTCTTTTTTTTTGTAAGTAAAACAAATATACAAACAAACCAACACATGAACAAAATAAGAGTTTTGAAACACCAAGGTTAGCAAACATATGCAAAAGGAACACTTTTATTTTGCATTTAATTTTCTTTGTTTCTTTGATCTCCCTATTTAAAAAAGCAAACAAACAAAAAAAAACCCCAAAAGAATCAACATCACTGCACAGCAGGGCGGCAAAGTAGAGGAACGCTACGGGGAACAGAAACAGATTAAAAGGGAGAGAAAGAAAGAGAAGTGAAATCTGTCCATAACAAACACAAACGGTGACAGTGAGACAGACGTGAGAGCGAGCACAAAGTCTGTTGAGACTTGCACATGAGATAGAGAAAAGAGACTAGGAAGATGGGTGTGTATGTCTCTATAAGGCTTCATCTCGGAGTCATAAGCATATCAATAAGCTCATTACAAACGCCTGGAAAATTCTGCATTATTACTGTTAAACGTGACCTTCAAAACATAAAACACAAGGCCCTGAGAGTGCTCACAATCTCTACACAGAGAAACACAGCGCCTCTCTTTGCATGCAACCTGCACACGTGACTGCTTTCAGGTTGAAATACAGACATGAAAGTGGCCCAGAGAGCTTTCCATCTCCCCCTCTCACTGTGGTGTCAGTTCATTTGTGACTGTATGAGTGTTTTTTTGAGCTTTCACTTGTATTTTCTCTCTGTGGAAAAGAGAAACCGATAGCAAAACCGAGATCCTCTCAGGCCCTATATTCTATCTCCCCAACCATTCCTACTACTGTATTGAGTATTCTTCTGATTTCTTTTTGCTATAGCTTTCTGTAGTTGTAATGCTATAGTGGAAAACACATTGCTCTAAATCAACTTTTGAATATTTCACCCTCTGATTATTGAGTGTCATGATTCAGAGACAAAGAGGAGAAATAAGTTCCAGCAAAACACGACATGATTCTTGAAATCAAGCAGACAGAATAGCTAGTACAGAATGTCTCTGTCCCATCCATCTATCTTCCATCCACTTATCAATGAACAGGTCCTACTTCAATGGGTCTGCCCCTTTGGTGCCATCCACTCAATCAAGCTCAGTGGACACACTAAATGTGTGAACCGTGTCGGCCACCTTGCTTCTCTCAATGTGGCTCTCTGTGACTCAGTTCAAGGTCGTCCCAGATTACTGAGCTCCTCAGCCTGAATGAGACCAGACACCCTGAGGAGGAACCTTATTTGGCAGCTTGCTTGTAAATTCAAACTGCTTTGTGGCTCTCTTAACAGTCAACCACATCTCAGCAGTCACTGCACTCTCTCTCCTCGTGGAACACAGGTACAATGGTATCTACAATGGTAGCCATTCCACAATTATACCCTTGCTAATGAGAAAGTTCAGCATAGATTCACAGAACCATCCACTTTAAGAAAATGCTTAGTCCTCAGTCCTTGGAGGGCAGAGAACATCTTTTTTCAAAGATGAACCCTGGGCCTTTGACTGGGAAGTGCTGACGTTGATCCCAAATGCATCACAAACAGCAGCAAACCACTCCAGTGAAGCTAAAAGAACACAGCGTACGTTTCACCATTGTTAACACTCTGCAGCCCGAGATTCAAGACAGGATCCTGAATGTCTTCTGCCAGTTTAACATCTTAGCTGCCAAAGCAGCTTTGAAAATATAAAAGGCCTGATTAAATGCAGGCTGCAGTGTTTGACCTACCACTGAGGAGCTGCCAGCCCTCCTAAATTAAGTTCATTAGCAATGGTTTCAGTGGTGAGTTTTGGTGCCAAACGGTCCTCAGTACAGTGTCAAAGGCCCTGTACACCACCAAGGAATAATTGCAAGGGAAAACACTGGCACATATTGCAGACAGATTCTGCATTTGCACCAAAAGGCACTTTTTTAGACTGACTTTTTATTGAAGCTTCAAGTTATCATATCACTTACATAAAAAAAAGCCTTGCATATGTTAATATGGAAGCAATACAGTCTGATATGGAGGAGTTTTAATTGGAACCCTGGGAAAGAAATAGTTATGAAGGCAAGGAGAGAAAATGATGACTGATACACTCAGATGCTTTTCCAGCAACAGATTTAGGTGCACGAGCGCTCTCACACCATCAGTCACTGTAGCTCCATCTACTCCCCAGGGTAATTAAATGGAGTGACTTTTTTCCTCAATAGTTGCTATTTATCCCAGAATAATTTGAATTTCAGGATAAATGTCACCTGTAGGAACTGAAAATACTGTTGAAGTAAATGAATGTCAATTAGCCTGACACAGAAGATCTGACATCAGAGAGGAGAACCTCGCTATCAGTGAGCAGACTGACTGACATATTGTGCCAATATTCCTCAACAGTTCTGTTAATTTGAGTGGCTCCACAGCCGCACTCACACAAAATTAATGAACAGCTGGTGTTAGCTAAAATGAATCTTCCAGATCATACGGCCCCATTGGTCCTGCCTATGTTTTAAAGCATCTGCTATTGTAATGCTGCTTGACCATTCTTTATTCAGCAGGGCCAGTTCGCCCAAACAGTGATGTTAACATTGACCCCTCAAAGGCTTCCAGTCACTCTTGCACATGTAAACATGTGTAAACAGTGAGATGAGAGTGGAAATCTTTTGTGTGTCTTTACTCATTCAGTCAACACAAACACTTGTCAGAAGGGAAGGAAACGTCAGACATAAGATGACCCAGAATTCATTTAGTTATGCGTACGGTACACAGAAACCTGCCCCGGAGTTCAAGTCAGACCTGAGCTGAGTGTTAACGGCGTCATTGCAAATTGTAGTTTCTGCCCTCACAGGCTTTAGGTATACTTGGAGAGGCATGCCTTGCAGTTTGATGGGGTCTGCTGTGAGACTGGGAATGAGTTTGCCATTGAAGGTCTGCACTTGGTCATTACAGATACATTTCAATGTCCACCTGACCACATACAGTCCATGAAGGGAGTGAGAGTGCACTGTGAAATGATCCCTGCTGTAACTATTAAGTCCTTGTGTGTGTGTGTGTGTGTGTGTGGGTGTGTGTGTGTGAGTGCGTGCACCTGCACACAGATGCATGTTTTGGATTCTCCACAACTTGAGATGTGACCTTGACACCGGAGATTATTCCACCTGCTAAGCTTTAAGCTACAGCAGTCTTCTCCCTCCTTTTCCCTCTCTGGAGGTGACTTTCAAATGAATAAAAAAAACAGCTCGGTACTTGTGTCCTTATGGAAAACTGTTATTCAATGAAGTGTTGGAGAGAGAATTGATCAAAAATAAAGCACCACACCTTGAGAGTTTGACACAGAGTGGACGTCACAATGTTGTGTGATTTAGTTATGATGAAGCGACACGAAAAGCTTTCTGTTGTCTTTAGATGGTCAGAGTTTGTGTTACTGGGAACTTAAGTCTGCTGGGCTTATAAGAAAAGTTTTGATTATGCGGTACAGTATGAGCAAGGCTTCAGATTAATTGTCGCACTTGACAAAAAAGCTGTTCTATTTAGGCTCTCTAGACAGATTTTTTTTCTCGAGGCACATTAACTGCAAATCATTCATTTCTCAGTGAGTTTCTATTAATATTCACCAATTTGATAATTCCCATGGATCCCTCACATCGTTTCATAAGCTACTTTCAAGGTTTTTGGGAGGTAACAGTGGTGCTACAGAGGTGTTGTCGAACAAAACTGTAGCACTGAGATGCACACAGATGATGATGATGATGATGATAATCATGACATATAGAGTTAATCATTTTAGTTCCTGTGTTTACACATACAGACTCAAAGGAACAGGCCCACTATTGCCTCTAAGTTGCCTGAAGTTCGTGGGGTGGGGTGGGTTTAATGTTAAGCACATCATTGATATACTCAGCTCTCATTGGACAGTTATTTTCTCCCATTGCAGCCACACACTGATACATGACAAAGTAGTCAATTTCCCAATTTTTCACGCATTGTTTTTCTTATTTAGGTCCTGGCTGGTTGTCAAAGTTCTATCATATTAAACGGGGGAAGCTGTAGACAGAAACTTTTTTTCCAACTTTTTCTTCATTTTGTACAAAGTAGTCTAGTTTGGGTAGAAAATAGCTGTGTTTCTGATTGTTGTCTCTAGGCTGTCTCTCTTGCACGTCAGAGGACATTTGCATAAATTTGAACCCTTCTCAACTTCTCTAGGTGGTGCCACTGGGAAACTTTTGAGTCCTGAATTGTGGTGGGCAGTGCCAGATGTTATTTGGCAGTTCAATTCACAACGAATGGCTGCCTGTCTCACCTCTAGCATTTGAATCTACTTTGAAATTGAGAATTTGAGCACGAATTATTAAATCGAGAGAACAAATCTTTTTTTTTCTCAATTACACCCTCCCTTTTTGTACTAATCAGTCAAATGTTATATTTTTCATCTGAAATCTTACATCTGTAAAATCTTTCTTTGAATTGTCAGATTCACTCTTAAACTTCTTCCTTGGTTATTTCTTTAAGATACTTCTTTTGCTTCCACTCGTTTCATTTCTGACATTTCAACCACATGCAGCAACAATAAATATTACAATGTTTACGAGCTTCCTCTCAGTTTTCATGACTTTGCTGAGGCTGGCCAACTTACATGGGTAAATAAATAAGTGTTACATCTTTAAACAAGTGAGAATGGGTTACTGATCTCATTACTGATTACGGCTCCCGCAGGCATTGGGATTTTTTGTCTTGCACTCTTTTCCGTGTTGCTTCAGAGAAACCTCTGACTTCCCTACCCCTCTGTCCCTGGTATGTCTTTCTCCATCTCTCTCTGAAACCACTATCCCTTCGGCTTCACTCCAAATCCTTCCTCCCTCTCTCCCCAGTTCTCCAGACTGTGATGCATGGCTGTCTGTGTTTTCCAAAAGTCCATTAGTTGCTGGCACTAGGCCGCCTCCTCTCCCACAGACAGAGATAAAAACGCAGAGCACGGCTGCCCAGCGAGCCGCATGAAAATGAGAGGACTGTGGAGAGAGAGAGAGGAGGAGGGAGACGAGGGAGAGATAGAAAGGGGAGGATGGATGTGAAAACACCTTGATACTGGCCAGAGCCCAAGAGCAAAGGCGTAGAAAAGAGAATGAAGGAAGGGAAGTAGGCGTAGGAAAGGGCACACCCTATGCATACACTATGTTTTCATATGCTTGGAATGACATGAGAAATAATAAAACTGAAAGAGTTTCATGAGACAGAGTAGGGAAGTATCAAATCAGAATTTGCGGAAGAGAAACCTAGAATGACAGGCAAGTTGTCTATCACTTAACGTTGCCCTGGTTATGGAGACTCAGACAAGCAGTTTTTTAAAAATGTCAGTGAATACTGCCAGCTCAAGCCTATATTTGATGCAACTGTGCTTTGCTCTTATTGACTCTGTATTTCCTTTACATTCATGTTGAGAGTAGCAGAGGACTCTCAAATCGATGCATAAAGCACAAATTGGTACATAAATATTCAACAGAATGCAGGAAATGACGGGTCTGACATTCAAAATCTCCTGCTTGATTTGTGTCGCCACCTTGCCAGCACCCCATCCCTTATTTTTCCACACTGAAGGTGGTAACCCTAGATACAAGAGAGAGAAGACTGGAAGACTGGAAGAAGGAAAAGCTTTACATTGAGAATGAGAGCACTGAAGAAAAGGAAAACAGGAAAAATGTAGCTAAAGGATGTCAGGGAGGATGAAGGGAGGATGAGAAATTGCATGGGCTGAGGGTGAGGTGAGGATAAGAAAGAGGGGTCAATAGTGACTTGATGTCACGCCACCAAAACCATTTATATCATGCTTTCGTTTTCTTTTTTTAAATCGTTCCACCCCCTACTTTGTCCCCTAATTTATCTACAATCCAGTAATTGAACTTGCAGCTTCCTCCTCAAAACAAAACGCAGGGGAGTTACAGTGATTCATTCTCCATTTTTCTTCTTTATTCTCTTTTTATCTTGTAAATTAAGATGTTATCTAATGGTTAGCTTTAGGTCGCAGAGTTGGCTAGACATGACGCATAAAAATGTGTTTAAAAAGTTCTTTTTTTTCCCTTCTTTCTTTCAGTAGGGGGATTTGGCCCTTTGATTAATAATGTTGTCCAACTTTAGCAACTTTGCTCTTTGTGTTTCTATTGGCCTAATTGCTTTTGTGCTCTTCTCCACATTTCTCTCGCCAATATCTGAGTGCATTGTAATCTCCTACAGGCCTATAAATGTACTAATGATGTGTATCTTTGTATCCTGGAAATATTAAAAAAATGTAATTCCATTGCCTTACAAAGGTGGCTGAAACATTTTAATTACATGGAAGACAGTTTGTTGGGAATTGAGGTCTCCCTCCCAATTTATAGTATTGTCTGTCCTGTAAAATTTAAATTCGGTCATGTATATCTCTGTCTTTTTCAGATGATGTGATTGTTTTTAGGTTTTCTAATTTCCCCCTGGGGATCAATAAAGTATTTTTGAATCTGATTCTGATTTTCATCTGCCTATTTTCTCTGAGCTAAGTATGTGTTTGTTTCTGCCATTATATTCTAGCAATACATGGCCATCTACCTTCCTTCTCTGGCTCATTAAGGTGAGTTGTCTCGTTAAGGGGGTGGGGGAATATCATTAAGGCCACGAAGCTCATTATTGGAGGTCTTTTATTAGGAGAGAGATGTAATCAGAGTCAGACTAATGCTTTTATAGCTGAAGTGCGGGACTTTAACTTACAAATGAACATCCTTTACATTCACGGCCTTGCCAAACGAGTTCACACAAGCCTATCACCTCCAGGTAAATCTCTCCGTATTTCGCAGTATACCGCAGTACCAGTAGTGATGCATTTTACATCAACCAGCAATGATTGGTTTGCCAGAGCTGAAGGGGGGGTGGGGGGTCAACCATAGTGACGGAGTAGGCTACAGCAGTGTGGTGGAGCCTATGGTAGAAAAATCTTCTCTCAAGAAATGTTTCAGATGCTCCAGATAAAAAAACAAAACTTGGTGTTCAGAGGAAGGATTGCAGTCAAAGAAACCATTAGTGTAGCTTTTCCTCGTTGGAGAGCACTCAAAAAAGAGAAGGAACTGAGGGCAGACACGAATGTCACGTTACTGCTTTTGGACAAGTTGTTAACTGTTAAATATTTGGCAATAGTACAACGCTGGAAAAAGTCTTTTACTACAGCATTGACCTGCTTGTCAAACTTAAAGGCAGAATCAAATATCACACCAAGGTTTTTGACATGGGGTTTAACAAGGGCGGACAGGTTGCCAAGACTGTTGGTAATTACTTTGATGGAGTCAGGAGGGGCAAAATAGGACAACTTCAGAGTGGCTTTCATTCAGCTGTAGGGTGTTTTGTGCCACCCAACATTTCAGGTCCTCAAGGCAGTTCATGAGACTGATTAGATTGGACCGGTCATTTGGTTTCAACAGCATGGGATGACAACTCTGTGACCAGCCCTCAGTTGACCATGCTCCTACAAAACATGTATGCTGTATTCTCTGTAGTCTTGCCCAAGTTTTTGCAGGTCATCTGCCCTGCCAGTCATATAATGCCCTCCTCCAAGCCATACTGTTCCATATGGACTGTCCTGCTGATTCTACTCTATTCTGGTCTCTATTTGCAGCACTTCTTCTCAATTTCTGTTGGCATCTCCTGACAGTTTTGACATTTGCATGGTTGTGTACTGGTCCTTGCAGCAGTAGGACCTGATGGATTCCTGGAGGATAGCAGCAGCCTATGCCTTTACCCCTGCCTCTTCCGTGTCCTCTTCCTTGAACTTCAGGATGGCATGTCAAAAAATTGTTTTAGTTTAGTTATTTACCTACTATTTCCACTTGTTTTTTCTGCTGGACAATCACAATGGTATATCTGTGGTACATTTCAAACTATAAAAACTGATAATGCAGCAATTGTTAAAACAGTACAGGTACAGTAACAATACAATAATAAAAATTACTAGTGCTAATCAATTGTACTTGTTTGTATTGTTCCTCCTCAACAATATATCTATATATGACAGACATAACCCAACACAACTACAACTGTAATCTAAAAAACTGTACGAAGATCTAATGTAATAAGCCTTATCGAATACAACCCCATTCTGAAATGAACATGGGCAAATATCACGGTATTTTATATATAGTAGGTGAAATTCTTGCCATGGAAATTGGTGGACCATTACTTTATAGCTACCACTACTTATTTTGTAGCTGCAAAAAAAGAAACGTAGCTCCAAATGTAGCATACGTATACAATACGTAGCAAGTCAATGAGCAGCTTCTGGAAAGCGATAGGCAACAAATAACTTCAAATGACTAGCTAGCTGTTAGTTTCCATCCACTAACCCGTCAGTTCTAAATTGGTAGGTATCTAGTTGTTGGTTTATAACAATCTTCTAAAAACACTGTTTTGCTGTAAGTAATAGGCCACATTTCTGCTATAGATAATTACCTCATCTGACAACTTCATCACTTTAAGTTTTTTTCCCCATCTGCCTTTATTTGCATGGGAAGATTCAAAGGGAGCGCTCCTGGGGAGATGGGGGCGAGCTCACCAGTAGGTATAAGTCAGGGGTGCACACACTTTTTCAGCATGCGAGCTACTTATAAAATGACCAAGTCAAAATGATCTACCTACTATAAAAATGCAAAACATATATTTATTTATAAATATATTGAGTATTCTTTATATGTACAATATATGTTGGTGTACCTTGCATAACTGCATGAACCCATATTGCACAATATAACTCTGTACATTTTTTGTCATTACCTTACTCTGATGACTTGCACTGAATGGAATCAGCCAGGGATGCATTTTGCCGCACTTGGCGTGCTTGTACGCGCATGCGTGGTGACCCATGTGTCAGAAAAGATCAGATGTCAGACTGGCTGCCCTGTATGTCAATCAAGTGACAAATTTCATAGTGAGGATGGATGATAGGCTGACGTCTATTTTTTTAATGCCATGCGATCTACCCACACTACCTTTGCGATCGACCGGTAGATCGCGATCGACGTATTGGGCACCCCTGGTATAAGTCATAAGCACGCATCGACAGTGTTTGTGTAATTACTCTCACTGCCATCATACAGAATGCGTAAAGTGCAGCTTTATTCAGCCAGACTGAACCCAAATCACAAACTCACAACAAAAGCCATACTGTATGATAGATTACAAATATCATTCATATATCTTTGTTTAAAAGTTTGTTTAAGAGTCCAACTTTTTTTCTTTTACTTTTCAGTAAAATTTTAAAGCACACCACTAGGTTCAAACTCTAAAGCAAGCCTTTGTGTTTGACAAGAGAATTTCAAGCTTATTTGAGTTACACAGCTATGAATAACTTTAAGCAGGAAAAGTGGAAGATGAAATTAGGCGTTTTTTGTTCTCCTGTTTTGTTCAGCAGTAAATAAAGTACAGACTGTAAAACAGATTGGAAAGATGAGAGGTCTCTGTGGTCCTGTAAAGTTTTAAGCTTGTCTCTACTGAGTACAAGGAGAATTAAATTGTAAGATTGTTTGCTACAGGGGCTGCAAACAGATTTAAGAAAACTTTGTCATGTTGAAGTAGTATGGGACTCTTCCAAGCCTCTTCTGATTTAGCTGATGTACTCTTCTTGCCAGTTTAAGCAGATTTTGTTGCCTGGCAAAAAAATGATTATATCAAGAAGTACTAGAAACCAATTTTGATGAAGTTTAGTTCGTTTATCTCATTGAGACTACAGGCTAATTACAAGCAAATTAAATCATTATACATAGAACTGAGACACAAATAGAGCTTCTGCTGTCAGATTTTCACCATGTAAAGACAGATTTGCCTGCACGTGCAGTGGGATATACATGTTCACACAGACACACAAATGCGAACATACACCTACACACGCGCAATAAAGCATCACATTAATTGCCGTCTTCATCCGCTGACTTTCATTGATTTCCTTGTTAGTTGCTGTAATTATTACAGACGGAAGGGGTATAGCACAGAGCAAAAGGGAACGAGAGAAAAAACAGACACTGACAGGCAAAGAGAGAGTGAAGAAAGAAGAAAGAGTGAAAACGAGCAGAATCGAGAGTACGAAAGATTGTGTGGGTGTCAGATGGATTGGTAAAGGAGAGAGAAACAAGCAATTAGGCTTCATTATTAGATATGGTAAGATAAGAAAATATAGACAGAAATAGATAGTATAATTGTTTCTTTCTTTCCTTTCCTTTCATTCTGCTGTTATTAAAGCAAACACTTATTATCTCCTCTTCTTATTTCCCTCCTTTCTGTCCCTCGACTCTTTCGCGATTTGTCACTTCTCTAACAAACATGCCCATTTTTAATCATGACAATTGGTGGTTTCTCTCTATCCTTCTCCAAGTCTCCATTTTTTTTTATCCGGCGTCTATCATTCCCTTATTGCAAATGTGTCTTTCAATCTCTTTTCTTTAATATGGAGAGTAAATTCTCCCCCATTTCCTCCTTCTGTATTCTTCTTTTCATCTGCTCTCCCTGAATCTGAGCCACAACACAGAAACACTGTCATCACACAGGCAGAGAATTGTAACAGCAGGAAAATATGTTTGCTGTTTGGGCTTGTTGTGTTGAATCCTAATGAGCTATCAGACTCTGCAGGAAAAGAGCTTTCTCTTTTCCTGTCAGGGTGATTTGCACTACTAGAAAATAGAAAATGAGAGAGCCCACCAGCCAAAAGGGCATTTTCTGGTCTTAGCAGAGGCTGGGTTATTACAGAGGATATTGCAGCAGTCATGCCCAGGCACAGTGACAGATATATATCAAGCCAGCTTATGCCTCTGCAGAGATTTCATTCAAATACAATAAAATACATGACAAACACATAAATCTGACATTAATTTTTAAGAATCTAATGAAAACGGTCTTGCCCCAGCCCTTCTGCAACCACATCGCACTGGCTCAGACACAAGATACCACAAGTATCACTCCTGGCTTTTAAATAACACACATGATCAGCAGAAAAAGAAACCATGAACACGCAAGAAGGAAAGGAATGAAGGCAGGGAAGTAAAAAGGATGACAAGAGGAAGCACAGGAAGGATATTGTATGTTAGTGGGCACGTTGTAAGAGATACAAGTCACATAGCCGTAGGCAACCTTGAGACCTTGACACTTTGTTCATGAGAAGTCAATCTCATTCTCTAAAACAGAGGGCGAGGAATCACACACACAGAGTCTGTTCTGTCACCCGAACACAGCTGGGCCACCCTGCTTGGTAACCTTGGCAACTCCCTGACCAATGGCTGGTTGGCAGGAGGTCCATAAAGAACTGTGACACTGACACAAACACACACACACACACACACACACACACACACTCAGAGAGCACCGCTGCCTACAGATCTCTTGTTTACTGTGATTTGAGAGGGTAAACAGGCGTTAGAGAGGCCTCTCTAAGTTGAGAGCGCGCGCGCACACACACACACACACACACACACACACACACACACACACACATTGTGAGACATCTGGCATGAGGCTCATTGATATGCTCTGTTTAAACAACATCTTTCCCCGTCCTCGTTGCCTCACATTGCTTGACTGGCTAATGAAGAGAGAGGCAGAGCTGGGAGATGGCAGTGTAGTGTCGAAATCTTTAGACACATCTACATGACTTTGTCTATGTATTTTTGGCTGGACCGCAGCGAAGCCGGGGGCTAGTCCTAAAGACGCAAAAGTCTGTCTGTGACTGAGTGAGTGAGTTAATGAAGTTACACCACTGGTCGGTCAAGTGTTGGAGTTTCCCCATTGGCCGTTGCCGAGTATAGGCGCAGCTAGTGGGTTCATCCACCACTCGTGCAGCACTTAACATTTTTTGACTCAAATGTAGCTTAACAATGTCATGTGATATTCTACTTTAAGAACAAATATTACTGGGACTACCACAGAAAATTGTAGATGAACATTTAATATCCAGGAATTCACATTATAGGCACAACCATTACAACTATGTGTGTAACAATTTGGCAGCAACATAGCACATTGACCATACATGGTCCAGTCATATACTAGGCTTCGACCTAGTCTTGTTTTAGAGAGTGAGGACAATGGTGAGACAACAGCTGGAGGGAAGAGAGAGATGGAGGAGAGGAGAAAGATAGAAGAGAAAGGGGATGGGTTCTGTGGTCGCTCACCATCAGTCTCCCACTCTGTCTTCCCAAAGCTTACTCTCTCTCTCGCTCTCTCTCTCTCTCAGTTGTGTTTACTTCCTAACCACCACTCCGCCCATTAATCTCTCTCCCTGCTCTTCTGTCATCATTCTCACCAGCCTTTCCATTTCTCTTCCTACTTTTCCTTGTTTCTTCTATCTGCCTCCCTTTATCACCCTCACTATGTCCGGTATTAGTCATTCTTCTCCTTCCTCTTGTCTGTCGTTTTCACCCCTTCGTTATTTCCTCTTCTATCTGTCTCCCTCATCCTGGCTCTCATGTTAATATGATAATATCAGCTGCAAGTAATGAAGTTTTACTGTGAGGAAAAATATCACCCAGGCCACTTAACGCATCATTGTCATTGAAGGAGAGGCCTCATTTGTAGTCAGACAAATTCTGCCTCTCTCTGTCTGTCTCTCTAAATCATCTCTCTAATGTTTGATTGTGTGTTTTGATGGCTTTTCGCCCCACTGATTAATGCGCCCAAGAGTCCATTAAAGCAATAGGAAAATAAAAAATGTATGTATTAGTAAAACATCATGTTAAAATCCACCCACATCTTCTGTTCTCCTCAATCTCCTCTCTTTCTTTGCATATCTTCCACATTCTCATTTCCTCCATCAAGGTCCCTGTCCACAGATTCTGTCTGTTTCTCCATCCATCCATCCTTCCCTCTCCTTGCTCTTCTTTCTTGTCCTTTCTCACCCATTTACAGCAGCTCCCTCACTCTCCTGTCCTCTTTTAGTCCCTCGCTCTTCCCTTATCACTCTCTTTTCACCTTCCTAATTCTCCCAATTTCCCCCTCCCTACTCCCTGAGCACCCATTCGCCTACTATATCATCTTCCCCTACTCCCTTCATCTCTCCTCTGCTCCGTCTCAATCGTCCTCCGGAGTGCCGTGATGGCCTCACCCAGGGCTGAAGGATCTAAACAGGTCTTGGTTGATTTACCACCAGCTCTATCTGGCAGAGGAATCAGCGTAATCTTTATCATCATCACTGAAGTCATTATGGTAAATTGGTGAAAGCTTAAAGGCTTACATTATACAGCTCCTTACTTCCAGTCTTGAGATATATGTAGCAGAGGTGAAGAAATGATTGTAATTTTTTATCATAATTTCTGGAGTCATTATGCTAAATGGGCAGATGGTGATAGGGAGATATAAAGTGATGGGCTTGTTACAGAATGGAGTGAAGACATTTGCCATCATCAATAATATTCTATAACATGTAAAAACAGGTGTATGTGAGTAGTAGTATCAGTAAAACTTTGCCAATGGTGGCCAGAAAAGTTAAATCCATGTGAAAGAAGTGCATATAAGTTATAATACAACGTGAATGAACCCTGTGTGCTTATGTTGATTGGTGTGACCTTATCAGCTGAACGGGTCAGATCCATGTCAGCACGGTAATACACCAAAACAAATTTGAAATTAAAATCCAAGAAATTGGTATTTTCCTTGGAAAAGGCAGTTTTGCAAATGACAGTAGAAATGCTGAAATGCTTTGACTGAGGTAAATGTCCTCCATAAAGCATAATCTGAATATGTACATATGTATGAGGCATTTAACTCCACTTTTCCAACACACCAGCCTGCCCTCTTTTCCTGATTGGCTGTTAGATACAAGCATGGGTGAAATTCAGAATTATCCATAAGATTTCCTCATCCTGTTCAGTTCAAGGTTAGGTCAGAGGGATAGTGAGTTCTCTGCTGCCATATTTAGCTGTCAAGCTGTTACATGTCTTTGTCGAAGAACAGGATCTATACCATGCATTCTTTACTTCTAGCCTTGTTTTTAGTTAACGTTACAGTAAAGGTTTCAATTCAGTTTTTTCTTTTTAAGAAGCTGCCATCAATATGAGACACAGCAGTAATGATAATATGTGGTGCGCAAGGACATGTGGGAAAAGACGCATTTTCTAAAGTGGAACCTTCCCATAGTGCAGCAGAAAGTCATACAGACAGAAAATCACTCAAACTGGCAATCCACTCAACTCTAAAATCACTCAGCAGTCATCAGAGACTCTTGAGACCTGACAGAGAGTAGCTGTCATATATTCACACAGGGACACTTACATAAACTGAGTCAGGTGAGTGTGCGTCTTCACTGGCATGTATGTGTGTAAGCATGCAAATGTGAAGGTTTTAGTGGTTTTTGTGTTTCAGCTTCAGTGTGTGGGTCCATGCACATACATATATACGCATGTGTGTGCTACAGTGCCACTCAGAGGGAAATTTCCATTTCCCATTCTTTTGTGTTATAGTCTCCTGTGGCATCAGCTGGAGTCAGTCGTGACTAGAAAAAAAAATCATCATATGATCACAGATCTAATATTGTAGAAACACTTCAAGCAATGGAAACACAAGTAATAACATAAACATTGTGTGTCCATATGTATACATACTGTGTAACGCACAAGAAGAAAACAAAAAACAGTACGACGTAGTACTAGATTCTGCAGAGCTGGCTGGTTATTTAATATTTTTTAGCTGAGGGAGTTGCCATGTTCTACTGTCACTGTCCCTATGTTTTTCCCTTTTTAAGACAAATATATGATGCCTCATATTCATTAGCACATCTCATTATGGTCTGTGTCAGAAATTTACAAGTTGCACTCTAGGGGTTGCAGAGGTTGAGTAATTAAGAGGGTAAGAAATTGACACTTCATTTTAGTCATTACTTTTACAAGTCAGCACAACAGTCAAATGCTGAGCTATCTGGAGCTCCACCGCTAAAAGGCCTGGCTGACATCACACACACACACACACACAAAAGACTGAGCACAAAAATACTTTACTTGAGACCATGCAAGAATAAATAGAGACCAAAGTTGAGTAACATATTGCCTTTAACAGAGACGCCATTATGTCAAACAGTGACTTACAGCACACTCGTCTTTGATATATATGTGACACAAAGTTAATGAGATATCAAGTCTGAGGTGCAACACCTCTCAGTTTATTGAATGCCTTATCATTGACTGAAATGGGAGAGACGCGTATATTACTCTGTGACAGGACTCACCCGGCAGCACTTTCCTGGCCTTGAGTGTGTGTCAATGCATGTATGGTGTGCACCTGAGTAAATGTGCTGGTGTATGTGTATAAAGCATCCTGCTTTTGGACATGTGAATATGTGTTTGTGTGTGCATGTGAGTGTTTCCACATGTACGTGCATCTGTGTGTGTGTGTGTGTGTGTGTGTGTGTGTGTGAGTGATACCAGAGACAGCTCAGACACTGACCCATTCTGACATATAATATCATTCTGCTGCAGGGGATCGAAACTGAAAAGGAAGAAAATCCATAGTGCAAAGGAGACAACGGTGACAGAGTGGAGTAAGAGGTTTATTGTGAAAGAGAAAAGGCCTGAGAGAAAGAGAGGAAGAGAGAAAGCAGCATCAGGAAAAGGAGAGAGAGAAGAGGAGGAGAGAGAGCATGACACGGAGGAGAAAAATATATCAAGTTCTTAACCTCACAGGAATCAAATATAGCAAAGGGACTGGATTAGAGAAGACAAACACATCCAAATAAATCAAACGGAGACAGAGAACAAAAAGTTGTCTGAGTCTGACTGACTCACAGGGTCTGTTAATAACATCATGGTCTTCCAAATAGCCTCCGGCTTGAAAATACTATTCCAGGTACTGTTCACTTGCTTCCAGATATATTTGTCAGTATGAGAAGAAAGAAAAAAGAAACCATAACAGGTTGAAAATCTCCACTTTTAAGGAATCGCTTAGGTGATCGTTTCAGTTTCCTAGCCATTAGGTGTACAGCGAACACAGGCTTACTTTTATACTGTATATATCCTTTTAACAGACCTTGTGAAAAGCAACTGAGAACAAGATATCATTTAGCCTTTGCCACATCTTTTTTTCTCTATGTGCCAAGCTCCAAGGTAAAATGATCTTTTAGCAATTTTCTCTGAAAGGAAGATTAATTTCAGGCCCAGAGTACTAAATGTAGGAGGATATAACCAGGATTTGATTAAGTAAATTGAAGTTAAATGCACATTTATAGTAATATTTAAATAACATAATTTGAGTTTCAGGTTTGAACATACAATCAAACATGACAACAGTGTCAGTGACGGTGTCTGTGTACTGCAGCAGAAAGAAAACCTGAGTGAGGGACGGGCATTAGTGTACCACTAGAGTGCACCCTGTAGCCTTTAACACAATGTAGATGAATAAGAGGCTGACAGAGAGACAGAGGGAGATGCAGAAAGGGAAAATATAAAGAGAAAAATATAGAGAGGGCAGTAAAGTTAGGGAAACAGAGTAGTGTCAGAACATAGACAGACAGTAAGGCAGACATTTGCAAATAATCTGTGGTGCAGTGAAAGAGATACCAGGGAGAAACAACAACAACAACAACAAAAAACAGAAAGGCAGTCTAAAGAGAAGAGAGTAAAGAGAGGGGAGAAAAGAAGCAAAGAAACACAGTCAGAGGGGAAGGTGTACCCCCTTCTTGCATCCTCTCTTATTGCTGCTGTGCAGTGCTTGCTGCCACACTGGGAGGTGTCACCTCCATCATGTAGAATTTATCCATGAAAACCAGATCCTCTCTTCTTCCTGCCCTTCATCCAGTTCTGTCTCCTGTCACTCCTGCCTGCTCACACCCTGCTGCTATTGAAAAGCAACCTGTTTTTTATATGACTTACTCATCATAGAGCATTCAGTCTCAGTGGCTACTTAAGGAACCATCTACATTTAGGCAATGCTCCTGGAAATGCATATCAGGAGCCACAACACATTTAATAAATGTAGCCACAGGACAACTATTGTTCTCTTACTCGAACTCTGTCCCTCTCACCGTCCCTCTTATGTGCTGACACATGAGGATATAAAAAAATAATGAATTACTCATCACTTCTCCTTTAAGGCATTGAGTGAAGCGGTCCAATCTGTGATACTGTGATCAAGCTGCAACGACCACTAGATAACAGGGGACTGCTGCTTTAAAAATAGAGTGATGCCTGCAAGTGCCTTTGGCCATGCACTTATTGTAAGCATCATGCAGACTCTCTCTGAACGGTCAGCTCCACATCACACTGGAGGCTCATCTGATCCCCTGGATATTGCTGTTGTGATACCGCAGCCACCTTTGGTAGCTGTGATGTGGCACTAATGTACACACAGGGTGTAACTGATTTCTCCCACCACTCCCTGTAGCCAATCAGTGGAAAACAACATGGAGTTTGACTTTGGTCTTGTTGGCCTCAGTGGTGAGTGCCACAGTGACATGATCATGACCTATTGTGTCCATGCTTTCTGTGCACCAAATACTGTAACATACAGTATGTTATAACAAGCACAGTGTACGTAGTGTTTGCAGTGTGGTATAACAAACACACATTCCAACATGGCTTTGAATTGGACAGCCTATCAGCAATGTCAACACATGACACAGTGAGGACATTATACTTCATGCTCATACAGTACCTCACGTTTTTATTCCTAAATATAGAAATGTCAACATTTTAACTATTTTAAAACTATTTTAGAATATTCAATTTTGTCTCTGGTGCCACTGTCACTCCAATATATATATACAATATATTATACCAAGAGGTCAATATGTCGACACTTTTCTACTTTTGTCTCTAAGGGCCAATGTTTTTTTTTTTTTTGTTTTTTTTTTACCAATACTTAAAGCAATGTGATTTATTAAGAAATGGCCTGTATTTAAAATTGTTTAACATTTATATATGTAGTCAAAACTTGGACATCTCTCTGTGTTGGACACTTGACGACACTTAAATGTGAATGTTATTTATATAAAAAAGAATTTTGAGCCCTGCATTAAAGATATGAACATTTTTATGTTGGACTTAACATTAAATTTACACAATATTATGACTTCATAATAATTACATACTATTAAAAAAACAGACACACACATGCCAATTCAGACATATCAGAGGCTATGCCTGTTCTGTCAAGCTGCTGGTGTTAAGATGGTAATCAAGAAGATAAATATATTTCGCATGTTCAAATGCAAAGCTCTGTTTAGCAATAAATGTCTGACTTATTCATGATTCTAAACACACTATTAATTAGTTATATGTGCTCGATAAACACCTCTTCCAACAAGCACTGTGTGCGAGTGAGTGTTAATAGTTGTGTGCTTATATGCTGTTATGTGCTGCATTTATCTCATCATTTTAAAAACACCACCCGCCACTTTAATCACTCCTCCCAACACTTCCAACGCTTCCACTTCTGGCTACAGTTCAAGTCTAATATATTCTAGAGGGAGGAGGGATAAAGTGAGGCCCTCACTGGAGGAGAGAAGGGCGATGCAAACAGAAAATGGGATGCGTGCAAATGAGCAGTCAGGTATTTATAATGCTGGGTAATCACCAAGAGAATTAAGTATTTAACCAGGCGCGCATTATCTGTATATCGTTAACATCGTTTAAATAGATTTATCCCCATCAACAGAGACGACCGAGGTGGAGCTGTGTACAGTAGGTAAGTAAGTATTAAATACAGTAAGAATTAGGGGTGAAGGGTTACAAGCAAATGCAACGTTCTTACTGGTCCTGACATAACATCAGAAAAACTGTACAGTGCTTTGGATTTTAGAACACCTAATGTAAACAGTAGGTGGTGTTAGAATATAAAAGTAGTGAGTAAATATTTTGTCATTTTTGCAAAAAATAAGAAAGAAAGAGGAAACTCAGGAGCAGGCAAAGAAGTATGAAACATTTGCTGCATTGATCAAGCCTTGTGTTGTACCATTTTGGAAAAGGACATAAATGCACTACGAGCTGAACAAATAAATGTGCTGGGTGTTTCTATTGGAGGAGCCATTTTACTTCTCATCCCTACTGGTATCACTACATCACACATAATAGTTAAATTACAGTGCAAAGCAATGTGATGTTATTTACCAGCTGCCCGTGTTATTCAGTGACAACAGCCCTTGCACAAAGCGTGCTGTGCCTATGTCGGATGACTTGTTTTAAGATTGGTTTGGACATTTAGCATAATGCTTGGCAGCAATGCTTTCAAGTGAAAGTGCTGTCTGGGAGTGCAAGGATGCAAGATGAATCTTGCAGTGTGATCAAACCATGACTCACGTTTTCAGGGCTAATGTCACCTTATCCAATATGATTATGTCAAGTAAATGTTGATATGTTAGAATTCAAATTTGATCCACTAACCCCTGCTCTCTTCATTGTGGAAGGAGGTTTAATGTGATTGGTTAACTTCAATTACAACACTATCTGAAAGATATGTAAGTAAGTAGATATGTTAAAAAGACTCAAGAACAAGTTAGATTCAAAACTGTAAAACCTGTGGTGACTGAAAATATAAGTCATGCATGTGACAACCTCTGACTGATGTCATTTTATCCTTCAGGTTTATTTCAAAATATAACCAAATTAAGTGTGTTCTCAAAAATGACATGGTCAAATGTTGGCAAATGGTGGCTTGAATGTGAATGCACTGAGTGATGAATAATTGCTTTGATGTTCCCGCCATTCTGCAACTGGTTTCCTGTATTCAAAACCCATCACAGGAGTCATTCGACTCCAATGTTTGCCTTACTATCCACAGTGATTTTACACGTGTCAACGGTTCTTAGTTAACAACTGACAATTAGTCAAAAAAGTAAGACCTACCTTGCGAATGCCTTCTTTTGACTCCTCAACGTTATTACTTCCTCCTCCAGTGCGATTAATCATCCGCCACATCTGGGAGTACATGGGATCTCTCTCAAAGGGGTTCATAGACTTGGAGCGCACCTGATCGTATACTGCAGAGTCCAACACTGTACCATAAGGCAACTCTGTCTGCTTGGATAAGTCCTGGAGAGACCTAGGGAGAGACAAGTGGTGAACAGAGTTAGTTCACATTGTTTCCAGCCATCCATTCATTGTAAGCACCATGCAGACTCTGCCTGAATGGTCCGTTTCGATTGACACATGGGGCTCAGTTCATCCCCTGGGTATTGCTGTTGTGGTGATAGTCCCCTTTTAGTTTTTCTTTGGTGGCTGTAGTTGTAGTATATGGATGTCATAATGCCTTGTTTTCAACAGCATGCTCTCGGTGCAACAAGTACCCACAATCATAGTAGATACCAGACTATACTGCTTTCTCATCTACCACAATCATTCATCTGTATACCTCAGCCTGTATTTTAAAACTAAACCATAATTTTTGAGTGTGCATTTAGGATACAATTCGAATAATACAAACAAACAAACAAAAACCAACTGTATGACACGGTGGTAAAAGAGGAAAAGGATTAAAAGCATTTGTGCATCTATTGACCTGGATTAAATCCTGAACTGTGGTGCCTCTGGCTTGGCACTCTTACGTTTGCAGGAGGGGACATGGTGAATGATAGAGCCTTTGTTACTGTCTCTGTAATGGCTGACTAGGCCTGGAGAGAAGGGCATTGAACAGTACACATGAAGTATTCATGAAGTGGCCAGCTGTACGGTGGTTCACGTCATCTCTCCCCCATAAATGAATGATTTGGATCTAAACTCTCCATGGGCCAACAGTGGGAGTTGGCAGCGACATGTAATTGACATGGAACTAAAGTGGAAAAATGAGGATTGGCCACGACAGACAAATGTGAGAAAAACGGGGGTGGCAAGCAGTTTAGACAGCAGCACTCACTCAGTTCACAATGCTGAACAAGATGGCTTGGCTAACTGGACACCATTGATATTCAATTCAATTATATTTATCCACAATTATACCAAGAAAGAGGGAAACACTTACAAAGAAGTAGAAATGGAACAAAGCACAAGTCAGTCTGTCTTGTATTTTTTATTTCTTATTTCTCTCTCTCCTCCTTTCTCTCTCGCTCTACCCCTCACCCATAAATTGCCACCTCTGGGGGAATACACAAGCTATTGTTAATTATAACGCAACAGTGCTTGGGTTGCCTCTCAAAGAGTTTGGCCGCTGAGAAATGTAATGGAGAACCATTACAGGAACTAATTACTGTTTGTTTGTTAAATGTCTGCTACATACCACCCATGGATTTGAGAGACACACATTTATGAAACAAAACATGCGCGCAAAAACACTCAACATGTCCTGCTTAATGAAGAACAACAAGTGTACAGTATCTTACTTCATTAATTCAGCTGTAATACACACACAAAGCAGATTTAACAAAGGGCACAATAGGTACTGTTTGCATTATTACAAACTGCACACGCAGACACACACATATGAAATAACACAATCAGACTTTTTATGGAAGGTCACAGCTCTTGCGGTTCCTCTCTCTCTCATGCCCTCTTCAACTATCTCTCTGACCTACTCTAAAAAAAAAAATCCTTTGAAGATTTTAATGAACTTTGCTGTGAACATGAATCTTTTATTGCCGTCAATTAATCTTTGGCCTTAATAATCTCCCCTACCAACCACTCCCTTGTGAATATGTACGCCTGTCAGCACACTCTTTGACCAGCATCCCCCCTTTGCGAATTGGTTTCACTGGGTAGTAACTCTAAGCTTGTTATTTAATGGTGTGTGGATGGGTAAGAGAGAGAGAGAGAGAGAGAGAGAGAGAGAAGAAACAAGAGGAGGAGATACAAAGAGTTTGCATGCAGGATGGAGTCAAATGTCCAGTGTGTCCACAGTGATTGACACTATACTGAGGCTTCTGTCAAAATGCAGATGATGCAGAACTGGTTTGATTCGTCTCTATTTTAGGAGAGAGCTTCAACCTCAACAAAACCTGACAAGAAAAAAACCTTAGAGCTGAAAATATTAGGGTGGGAATTATGTGGTGCAGGTCTCAAAACCCAACAGTGTCTCTCCAAAATGTTCACCATAAAGTATGTGATATCTCTAAAATACAGTACATCGTGTACAAGAGTTACAGTTGTTATAAAGAACAGCCCCTGCTGTGGCTAAAATGCACTAGTATGATATTTACTGCACATTACCTACTGTATTTCTATGGAAATGTGGAACGACTTCATTTAATTCAAAGAAGGACTATTTAGAGGAGTGGACAAAAAGAAAGAGAGCGTAAGAGGTGTTTACAATAATTCATTTTAACTATTAAATGTAAGGAATTTAATTAAAACAACACTGACATTGGTTGTCTCCAGATTTATTACTCTGTGTATGTTATGTCTTATTGCGATATGCATGTATGAATTATGTGCTTAATTGTCTTTTTGGGAATGTTTTGTGTGAATCTAATGTGTGCATGTGTGTATGTGTGCACACACACGTCTTTCTGTCCTGTGTGTATGCTAGCTCATTTTGCAACCAATTATATTCCCTCTAAGCAGCTCAATGAGCAAGTAAATGGAGTGAACAGCAGCTGAATGTATCCGGTGACAAATAGTAAGTATGTGTGTGTGTGTGTGTGTGTGTGTGTGTGTGTGTGTGTGTGTGTATATCTTTGTTTCTGCATATGTGGTCATCTGGTCATCTCCGTTGAACGCTATTGCTAATAAAATGCTTTAAGGAAAGCAAATTTTGCAAAGCTAAAAACTGTGTAACCTGATGAACACTGCACAGAACTTAGTGGTTGTTTTTTTTAGCTCCTTTACATTTATGTTTTTATTTTGCAGGAATGACTTGGGTTGCGATGCCACCTCAGGCGTTAAAATAAGTTAACAGACAAATTATTCCACAAGTATTTGCAGAAGAATCAGCACACTGTTTTTTCAGAAGCCAGAAGGACAAAGATGATCTTATCTTATCTTGGCTCTGTGATTCTGAAGGGAAATTAATTTGGGTGAAGTAGAGCCTTGATCAGTTCATTAACTTTTTAACAAATGGCTGTTGAAGCACTGCAGACAGATGTGCAACCTTGAACAACAAGCAATCTGTACAGACTGGAGCCAAATAGTTTTTCTTTTTTTTATTCCTCCAAATAACAGCGAAACATGGTCTTTAGAGTAAGCTAGCTAAATTCAAAAGCTGCCTAAGTTTTGTTTGTTTGATTATTTGTAAATGTTGGAGGAGTTTGGAGTAACTTTGGTCACTCTGAAGTAATGTCATGATATGTCATCTTTTCAGTAGAGATTTGTGTATTCTGTGCTCTTACAGTAGCTTGTTTATGCATGTACTGTGAAAGTGTAAATTGATTACTTCGTTCATTACTGCTACCATAAACTATCAAAGGGACAGTGCTGTTACAAACGCCTTCTCACCAATGATAAAGTGATAAAGTGACACGGTGTGACAGTAAATCTTGACTTTATGGCCCTTTAGAAAGACTCATGAGACTTTAAATAACCAAATGTGCTGCTACCAGTTTCTCCATTGGGCCAGCAATGGAAGCATTTTATCCTCAAACACCATCTCCATCTGTCCTTCAATCTTCCCATCCTAACCAGTTCTTCCGTTCCATCTCTTTCCTCTCCCAACAGGTGCCACCTCTTGTCGCACTCCAAAATCCATTTCTTATTCTGACTCATCACCACTACCCAAACTCTTCCCCTCTCTCCATTTTTCCAAGCTTCTTTCCACTCTCTTTTTCCTACCCTTCTGTCCCTGTTCCCTCCGAACCTCTGCCTCTCTCCACCCCCCATTTCTTCTCATCTTTTCTTATGCACTTCCTCTCTTTATAATGCTCATACTGTTTTATCTCTCCCTTTGTATGCTGCTCTCTTGCTCCCTCTCTTTGCCACTGACTCTCCTCTGCCATCCCTCACTGTTTTCCTAAAGGATTCACATTGAAATTGAGGGAAAACATCCAAGCGTGAAATAGTCCAGAGAGGGTTCTGAACGCTCACTTGTTATTTCATTTCCAGGATGAAACAAGGGCATTAATACTTAAAAACCCTGTCTGTCCTGACGGCTCACTGAGACAGTAAGGAACAGCCTCCATCCTTCCCCAGCCCTCTCTTCCTTTCCTGTCCGTGCACTTGCTTACTTGCGGTTTTCCATATTTAACTAATTCACTCTCGCAATCACTCACTCAAAGAATCATTCACTCTTGTTCCATCTGCGTAATATGTTAATCGAGTATTTATCAGATGAAACTGCACGCTAATAACAACATCACAGTTTTTTCCCCGCTCGGCGACTCTCTTCATCTCTCCATTGAGGTGTTGTTATGCTTTACAATTACTCTCAGTTTATTTTAGGTGTGTTCCCTCTCACCCCACTCACCGAGGCCATGTGGGTGCTGCTGTTTAGGGGGTAATTATGTCACTAATGACCCCAGAAGAGTCAACACGTGAAAGATAATGCATTAAAATTTATGGAAATCCTTAATTAGCTCAATGGATGCTGAATGAGGCGGTAAACTGAGAGACACTCATTAATGACAAATTTAAGAAAGCTAGACAAGAGAAAATAAGAAAGGTTATTCTTTCCACAAATCTTCCAGGGACTATACAGAAAGACTTGGAATATAGGAAAAAAAAGAGTGGAGAAGAGAGTGAAGACAAAAGGAAAGGAAAAAGGAAGAGGTCTGCCAGAGACAAAAAAAGAGGGAAAAAGAGAATGATGGAGAGACAGACTGACGGAAACAAATTAAGAGACAGATAGTGATGAGATTCAGAGAAATAAATGTTGTTTATTCCGAAGCCAAGCACAATTAACTGTGGCACTGCCGGGCATAGCGGATGCTTTGGCATGCTGATTAGTCCAATGAGAGATGAGTGTTTCCTAGTGCCACCAGGAGAGAAGCAGGCAAACATATTATCACAAGGATAGATAAACAGAGGGCACAGAGCTTAGGGAAATAGTGTGTGTGTGTGTGTGTGTTTGTGTGTGTGTGTGTGTGTGTGTGTGTGTGCAAAAACACTCTTCTTACTTTCTTCTTACACACTGTACCTCATTCTCTCTCTCTGTTTCTCCTCATCTACCCTATCTCCATCACTGGAAACACACACACACATGCACATGCACACACACACACACACACACACACACACACACACAAACACACACACACACATGCTAACTACTACCTATTCATTATAGAGTTTGCATATAATATTGCGTACATGACAAATTATTTCTAACACACAGAGACTGCAGTCTTCCCCAGTGTGCTTGATTGTTGCTCAGTGTGGAAATCCATTCGATCAGGCAGGTGTAATGCATGAGAGGCAACACACACACACACACACACAAACACACACACACACACAAACACACACACACACAATTTCTCTTCTCCTCCTCCTTAACCCCATCGTAAAATAGTAATTTCCTGTCTGCCTCACGTTTGGATCTATCATCGTTTGTTTGTGTGTGTGTGAGTGTGTGTGCATAATTGCATGCATACACACTTTCGTATCCTGGGCTTACATTCCTTTTCATTATGGAACTTGTACATCTGTGTAAATGTGATGTACAGCTTTAAAGTATGACTAAATATAATAAATATTGGTGATATAAAGGATTTCAGTTCTTCTTTCACAATACCAATGTCAAACTAATTTCAGAAAGGAAAGCCATGGAACCAAATATTATATATATGACGCCAGCAAGGTTGCCACCACTGACAACTGAGGATAAAATCTCTTACTTACTGTATGGAGTTCTCTATGCGTGTGATGGTGAGGAAGGCTGCTAGATTGGCAGTATACGAGGAGATGACAATGAGAGCAAACATCCACCAAACGCCCATCATCATCCTCGTGGCAAGAGTGGTGTAGGGCACCTCTCCACCTTGAAAGAAAAAAGGAAAGAAAATTAAACAAATGCACAGTAACAGAAAAAGACAATAAGGGTGTCACATCAACACCTTCATGCTCTTTGCTGCAGGAGAAAAAGCTGTTGAAACAAGCAAAGCACATCCTGAAAGATTATGTTTGGATTAACAGATCTGATCTGATGCTTTGGCACAGATCTGATCTTCACATAGCGGCAGAGAAACTGCAGAGAAAAAGACATCAAACCACCTTTGTGATATGATAATATTTATACATAGAAGTAAAGGTGGCCTGCACAGACTGTCTTTAACTCTCTGGAACTGTGTTTGGACACAAGTTAGAAAATATAACCTGCTATTGCAATAAATTATCTTGACAAGCTTGATCAATCTGAACAGAGTGTGGAAAGGCCTTCCCATTAGGATTTAATGCTGCCCGGTGCACATTACAATGAAAAGTGGCTTGTCCATCTTCAAATAAAAAACCTCTTTATCCCTGTCTTGTCTTATGAATAGCTTTTGTGGCCTTGTCCTCTGAAATCTTGTTGTGCTCGGCTTTCTGTGAGCTTCAAAAATGGCTGTCACTCTAACCCTCACTAAAAAGAAGAAAAGAACACACATTGATCTTTGGCTTTTCTATTGTGCTCAGGTAAATTGTGGGCTAGCCTTTCTATTCATACATACATACATACATACACAACATATATTTATGCAAGCGCTCTGACAATCATGCATCAGGTATGCCTACCTAATATACACATGATGATTGATTTGCAGCCAGTGAGCTCTTCCTCACTGCCTTTATTGAAAAGTGTTAGAAATTAGCCGTCATTTATCTCTGGGGATCACTGTTACGTCGACTCAGACCAACAGACGCTCTCCTCGCTCCTACTTCCTCTAGCCCAGACTCAATAATGTATGTGACACCCACGTAATCCCATGTTCCCCTTATCTCGCGCCTCTTCTCTTCTCTTTCTTCAATTTATTCTTGCCTTTTCCATCTTCCTTTCAGGCCTTTTTTTTCCCATCACTTATAAGATTCGATTTAATTCAAATTCGTTATCTCTCTCTCCCTCTCTCTCTCAGTGGGTTCTCAGGCAGTACATTTGCTGTTGACATCAGGTCTTACCACAAGCCCAAAGGCAGAATAATGTGTAGAACTGTATTCTATATTCAGTTCAAATAATCCCACCGCATGTTTTGCCTGTGTCTTAGTCGCCCATATGTCCCTAAGCTTTTATACTGTATGCCTTTAAGCAGAATTATATGACGTCTTGAGTTCTGTTATATGTTTTTAAAAAAAAATGTGTTGATCCTTTATGGTTCTTTGAGTGTTTTTCCCTGCAGAGAGTCACATGTACAGTACTGTGGTTATGAAATTATTCTTTTCATTTCATCTGCATTCATTTTATCACGTATCCTAACTGAGATTGACATTTCTTTTTGAAGATCAGATCAGAAAATAATTGAGAAAACATTCAACATTCATCTGTGCAGTGACTGATGCTGTCTTTCTGTTTTGTGTGTTTTTCTTTCTACCTGCTTTGTCATCTGACTCACTTCACCTTTTTCTCCAGATTTCTAACTCAAAATGCCATTCAGTCTTTCCCATTCAGAAAGCTTGGTAAATACATATACATGTAGAAAACAATGCAAAGCATCTGCCTTTGTATCAAATAGTTCAGAGAAAGAAAATCTAGAATAGGAAAAGGCTTATTAATTAGAATATAATAAATACGTAAATAATATTTTACATGAAGTTCATGCAGTTCACTATTCATGAGAAATTACTGCAGATTTGCCAGTGGGAAGATGAATTGAATCTTTTCCAAGGATGAATGCAACCAGCAGGCCCAGATGCTTCTTTCTCATTACATGGGCTGCCAAAAATGTCCAAGTATATGCCAAACCGTGACTGCAGTATCTTGGACTTCAATAGCTTCTAAAACATGACCTTTGTGAATCGTTCCACCCGCAGAAGGTATTTGGGGATTTTTGGCTTCATACTGGCAATATCCATGGAGGACCGATTAAGTTACCAGAAAAAACCTATTGTCGAGTCTCAGAACAACTTTCATGTTGATTTCTGCCCGTACAAGTGACTTTTATAAAATATTTAATACAGTTGGGAAAATGACTCTGTTGAGTTCCGACATGAATGTCCCAAAATTTGAAGGTGGGCAGACTTTTGTCAGGTTCTTTCAGATGTTTTATAGTTCCTTCTGTCGCTGGACAGCGTCTAAATCAAATCAGGATCAACTACAATAGACTTTTTTTAAAGGTAATTTTGTTGCCTGCTCTAAATATGTGTGTGTGTGTGAGTGTGTGAGAGAGGGAGAGACAGAGAGGTAACATCTTTGTATGGCATTATATAAACTTGGATTTATGAAGATAAATAAACCTAACTGAACATTGAGAGGTGGGTTGAAAAGGCCCTTAACATGATTTATTTGAGGATTAGTCTGGCATTGATTTTATGGGTGCCAAAATGTCAGAAACTTTGCTCCCAATTACTATGGACTTAGACATCAGCTCTTAAAGTGTTTCTAAAACAGTAAGGTGTACAATAATTGATGTTCCTGTCATGCTGTCACTGCTCTATGCTCATGTTAGTGAACAAAAAGCATAAATAGTTTTATGGTACAATACTTTCCCTTTACAATAACTACCGTTTAGGTGACAGAGTCAACTGCACAAAAAGCCTGAATGTTCATGGGGAAAGCTGATCCAAAGGACGGCTATGTTGGAAGTAAATACACAATGTGGTGCTGAATATGATCATTCCTTTTACTTATGTTGTATAAAATTGTGTTGATTCTAAGAGGGCATGATTCATGAGTGTGGAACTTTCTGTGAAGTCCATGACATGATCATCCAACAGCAAGAATAGGAAATACTAATTATTTGCTGTTTATTTATTTATCTTCCTTTTGTCAAGTAAAGGCCATGAAATATTCACGCACCAACAGTCACACATCACCGATCTATGAAAACCATTGTATAAACTGGGTATTTTTCAATTATGTATTGTGCTACCAACCCATCTCTCATACTACTCATACTAGTGTGTTGTATGATTAGAAGCATCCTTCATACTATTCACTATCAAAACCATCTTTCATACAGGGAAAAGCAACCAGATGGATGTCGCCATTGAGAAAGAATACAAGCAGTCAGCGAATCCTTGACGTTGGTGAGGATGTGTGTAGGATGCAAGTATGTATAAATACCTTTTGTATCTTTTCAAAAACCATCCTTTCCCAGCACTGGGACACTACAACTGTACCATGACGATAAATAACAACAAAACATGCATGCTCTACAACAGAAGTCTGTGACTAAACAGCTTGTAAAGGTCATGCTGCTGCTTGTGCACAACCTCAGTACCGTCTGAACTCACAATAAGGTTTCAACTGACTGAGTGACATTGTCATCCTTAAAAGAACATGCTTTCAGTATAGACATTGTCGTTAATTTCTTCTTCATTCCCCAGATGTAGGCGATGATTCGATGGTGGAAAAGACTACTTTTGTGATTAGTATCAAATAATACACATCAACATAGAAATCTGTTCGGCTGTTAAAGAAGGACAACCACTAAAATGTGACCCGTTTGCTCAATACAGATAAAAGTTGATTGTTCTGACCAAAATCCTTAGAAAAGTAACTGTTCTTCTGTAGCAGTCCCTTCAGTACAGTGACTCTTCTCTGTAGGACTTAGAATAAAGGGGCTTCTTTTCAAGGCGTTCATAAAGGCACCTTTCAAGTTTTCCTGGAAAAACTGTCAAAAGGTAAGAGAGTGTATGAGTCTATGTTTGCATGTATGTTTGCTTATGGTTTCTAGAGAAGGCAGAGCTAGCATGAAGCAGCTTTTGTGGACGCCAGTTCGGCAGCTTCAAAGGCACCCTATTGTGTGCCCTCAATATAGCTCTCCTTTCTTACCACCTCCTCTCATTCTCTGCTGTGTTGCCCTGTGGCTGCGGGCAAACAGCATTACTCTATTTCTGCTTACTCCACTCGAAATTGGGACTCAAGATCAACTATTTTGCAGCTAAAGATTTCGCAATTCATGTTATTGTGTTTAATATTTTTAATGTATTTTTCCAGACTTTCCAATCGCCATTAGTCCTCATTTGTTTCACTACTGTTAGCAGACCCTAATTGCTGGCTTACTTCCTGTCTACCTTCTTCGATTGACTGAGTGACTGAATTTCTGGATGTCTACATAACTGATTGGTTAATTAGATAGCTGGCTGGCTGGCTGGCCGGCTGCATGGTCTCTTGGCTGTGTGACTGACTGACTGGCTACGTTGCTGGCCTCTGAGCTGGCCGACAGACCTGCTTTCTCATCTTGTGACTCATGGCTCTGTTATTTCTGCTGCTTTCTCTCATGTCCCACTTCTTCCAATTTCATGATCCCATTTTCTGATTGACTGGACAGATTGACTTGACTATACAGTGATCTTTTAAGGAAATTCTAGTGTTTCCAATCCTGTTTATTTCTTCTGATTGTGATCTGCACTTGTTTCCTTTCATAGTAGTCATTAGTTGATCTTTTTTGTCATCCAGGGAAGCATATTGCTTAGCCTTTAATGTCCTTTCTTAATAATGCTGTGTTTAACATACATACAGTTACATAAAATCTGAGAGCTGCCCAGAACCACTACAAAACTACACAAGCTACAGTCTCCCACTCTTGGTGGCTAAGCAATTTGGCTGGTAATTAGTCCTTCCACCTCTTTCTAATCCTCTCTGTTTTTATTAAAAGATTGTCTCAGACATTTTCTCTATCTCTGGTTTTATTCTCAACTCATATCTTACTGACTTTTGGTTCATGTAGCTAAATGAACACACAGAAACAAATGAGTGTGTCACCGTTTCATTGACATTGTATGCACTGAGTGCAGGGAAGAGGAAAACATGATTTGTTTTAATAAAATCTAACTACATAAACCACAAATATATTATATATGTGTATAACCTGAACTCACTTGTTTCAACCAAATTACCATAATACAGGTATCAGAGTAATGTGGTTCATATGATACAACTGTATAACTACTGTATAACTTGTATAACTGAATTAATTTCCTTTCTCTTGATTGTAATTGATCCCACATTAATGATTGGTAGTCCAAAAAGATAAGTGTATAGAAACAGAAAAAGAAACATGGAAAATTCACCTCCACTTAGTTTGATTCTCACACACACACACACCACATCTGCTCATTTGGGAAGCTGCCCACATATCTAGCAAGAACATCAAGTCCTCAGATATATGACCCTCATCCCTCAGTCTTGAGACAAACTAATCAGAGAGGATGATGATTGGGCCAAAATGCCCTTGATCCTGCGTGTATGCGCGCAGTAAATCTGATGGGGTGACTAAGAGGCCAAGACATTTTGTTTAGAAACTGGTACAAGGTGCGACACAGAGAACTTTTCAGTGGCGCTTGTGACACCTTTGCTATCTATTAACTGTTTTTGATCTATTTGTTGATTTGTTCTAGTGACCACTACATCTAAATAAATAAAAAGAAACATGTGACTTTTTCTGGTCTCTGAGTTGAGTCCTTGCTCAGTTGTGGGTTAGTGTTCAGGATCAGCAGTGCCTTATGGTAATCAACTTGCTCTTTAACATCTCTGACTTCTAATACAACCAGTGTTGTGCTATGTACAGGTGTTTTTCTTTGCAGGGGGGTTAGGGAGGAGTACAGCAGCACAATGGCAAGGTTTATCTTCTGTCAGGAAAACATCTACAGTGTAAATGAGACAAAGGGGGTCAACTGCTGGAAGAAGTGGCTGGACAAATTGGCAACAAGGACTAGCTCTGTTATTGGGCATGGCCTATAGACGGTGACCTCTATACTCTTCACTGCATGCTGTCAGTGTAAACATGAACCTTTGGCCACCAGTTTATTGTGCTGACGTGTGCTTGAGGCATCCACTTGTACAGACGTGTGGCTCTAAAATCTCATCCCACAACAGCATCAGCAGCAACGTGTTTGAATAATAAATCAATCGCTCCCTCTCTGCTTTCCTTTCTACAACTTTAGACAGTGAGGAGGGTTCAGAGTGTCTGTCCACAGCTCTGGAAATCCACTTCTATCAAACGAACCATCATTTTTTAAATCCTACATTCCTGCTGCCAACCGTTCTGAGGCTTCTCTTCAAAGTTACATCATCACACTTCAGTTATTCTTGGATGAAAGAAGACTAGAGCACTTCATTAGAGCTTTTTAAATGAGGAATTGAGAATTGGAATATGTTCAGCTGATGTCAGCTCCCACTTGGAATCACTGCAATCTTGCCACAGAATGATGTAACTTTTTTTTACTACAATTTGGAAAATGTCATTCTTTCACAGCCCTGAAAAGTGACAGGGCAGTACTGTAATTCAGTTCACAACAAACGGGCATGTGGAAATCAACTTGTAGCTGGCAGCATCAGGCAACACCATATTGTTGGTATGTGTTAACACAAATCACAAATAGAAATTGAAGACATAGACAGGCATAAGACTTGGGTGAAATGGAATATAAATTATAAGCTGTGTAATAATGACTCATTTTCCTCTCAGTCAGTGACATTAGCCATCTTATGTTTTTAACAGCTGTACCAATCATAGTGGTGGTTCACCACACTGGTTTCTCTAAATTAGAGAATAATATTGTACTCCAGGAGGTTCAGACAAGCAACACACAAACATAAGACATTAAAAAACATGCTGCCAAAGGCAGATTGATGTGACTTTAAGCGCTGAATTTACATTTCTTGAGATATTGAATTTCTGGTCATGTCATGCTGCTTTTCATGCGTAATATTGCCCATTTTTACGTTGTAACTCAATGATCCTCACAAAAGCTGTTACTGACAGCCACTCACTGTGTAGGCTACAATGAAATTAGAACAATAAAAGAAACAAAAAAAATGCCTGGAAAGGGGTTTCATATGGGCTACTAAAACAGAGGTGGATGAGAGAAACAGTACTGGTAGGAATCACTCATTATTCTTTAGCTGGATACAGGCTGCTTTACTTTACTTAATTTGTATTTTAATGCCAATCTAAATCCATATATCTGAATGAGAGTTTAAATCAAAGAGCAATTATTTATATCATTCAGCATTCTTTTCTAGTTGCCATGCACACTCTGCACAGCACGTACATACCAAAGGGACAGTCCAAATACCAACATGTTGCTTTCAATCATCACACAATGGTATGCTGAGGCACTTTGAATATTGTGAAAACAGAAAATTATAAACCATTATGACAAGTCTTTCCTCTGCTATCTAAATAATCTCACACAATATACTTTGCCAATCATGCAGTTTATAAGACAGCAGGTCTTTATACTTTCTCTAAAACACTGAAGACAGCTTTACATGTTACCAAATTCTGTAAAGATGTTTTCTCAAAGCCTAAAATCTTAAAACAAAATAATGATATCTGCAGTCTCTCAAACTCTCAACAAGGACAGAAGGCTGTTCAAAGCAACAGCATCTCATTAAAGAAACTACTTCTTCATTACCAAAGCCCCCAAAAGGTAAACATGATTACTAACAGGGTATGATCACATGTTGTACTACTTTGAGTGAAAGGGACAGAAAGAAAATAGAGAGAGGAGAAATTAGATGTTTTCCACACAAGGAAAACTATAAGTTAACTATTAGGTATAACCCTCAGTATGATGGTAGAGACACTTTAAGTCATGTTTTCCTTTCAAGTCTAAATCAAAACAGTGAAAAGTTTCTGAGCTTTGGCAAATATCATAATCTCCAATATCTCCAATTACAAGTAATATAATTGACACTTTCCAGCATCTCCAGGCAACATAATATGCTTGATTATGATGAAGTGTTTATGCATGGCACTGATTATATGATGCTGTCAGTGATAACCAGGTTTCTGAAGTCATTCAAGCTCAGGTTCCAACAAAAATAAATACAAATAGCAAGTCATTATATCTACAGTATTACCACATGAATACCAATGGTTTTAAATTGTAGGACTCAGGGTACCAAAGAATCTCAAAGTCTGAATAATCTGACAGGGAAAGAACTTTGGTTAGTCAAAATGTGGGCTGCATTTTGGCTGCTATTGATTTCTTTTTGTTGGAGTCAACACATTCAGAAGCTTCATGAGGCAAACAAAATCAAAGCCAAACACACACACACGCACTCATAAAAACGAAATAAACACATGTCTACAAACAGTTATTCATTTGTTCTGAGTGAAATAAACAGGGAAAGCCGGAAACAGGGATGAAAAATTAGTCAGATGCAGGAGCTGTTGTTTCCTGCAGGTTTGGCGCACAAACTTATTTCATAAGCCAACTCATCTGCATCAAACACATTCGCTGTGTTCCTCTGCCTGCCTCCCTCTCTCCCATCTTCTCCATGCCTCTCTGCACCTCTCACTTCTCCCATTCCTCCTCTACTCATCTCCTCTTTCCCCCCATCCTTGTTGACATGCTGCAGGTAGCTCCAAATGAGTGCAGCTTTGAAACCAGCCGAGCGGTGGGCACATCCAAGAGGGTTTTATATATATGTGGCTTTCTTGTAAAGCTTCAAATCTCACCACTGAGCAAGCACCTCCACTGCCTCAGATTATACCCCTCTACTGTCTGATGACTTGCAGGAATCGTTATTTATTTATTTTTTTTACCATCTATTTCTCCTCTAGCACCTCAATCACTCTCGACTGACGGAGTCCCAGTGATTGTAAACAACTTGGGAAAGACATATTACGGTGTTGAGGCCAGGGTGAAGATGGAAAAAGTGAGAGAATAGAAAGAGGGAGGAGGAGGACGACGGAGTGCATGCATGTCTCCTCCAGCACCTCTCCTGCCTGCTGCTCTTCAATCTCTCCATTGTACATGTGCCACCTCTAATACCCCTGGCTATCAGCCAAAGCGAAGAGGGATTTTCCATGTGGTTAGCATTTTTTTTTCAAGCCATCAAGTACCGCCATTATAAAGAACCAGCAGGCCAGTAATGTGGATTTGAGCTAAGATGCATGAAGTTTACGATTCTGAGACGCGCCTAATGGTATCTCCCTTCCCAGCATGCTCTCTGATTTCCTTTAAGAACGTTAGACCGTCATCAAAACATGATGGAATGTAAGCATTAACAAACATTAGAATGGTAAACACACAGCGTATGCAAGATTTATATGTGTGTTTCTGGGATGTTTGCTTTTTAAACAGTTTCAGGGAGATGGCTGCGATTAAGAGGAGAAGTGTGAAGGCTAAAAGGTAATGATTAAAGGGAGAGAGGAAATGTAATGGCAGTGTTCACATTACCCAATTCCTTTTTTGTTTGCTAACATTTCTCAACATTGAATATTCAATAGACAATTAATTATATATCAACTTCAAAAGTTGATAGGAGGTGATTATGTTGAAGCGAAAGTTAGTCTTCGCCTCATGTCATTTCTGGCTAATTGCATTTATCTCTCCAACAGCACTTTTAATAAAGTGAGATTCAAACTGATTGTTTTATGAATATCATCCAAAATGTTGATTGTGACAGGAGAGATCTTGATTACACTTAGCATAACAAATACAAATTGCAATCAGCAACTTGGAAGCTTTTCACAGATCCCCCCCCACCCCCACTTTTAGATATTTTCAGCTGACAAAGTAGGCAGAACTTAGGTTCATATGAATATAATAAATCAATATAATATACATATTTATTTGTGCAATATATACAGTATATTGCACCAGATATACTGTAGCTAAAACTTCATTCTCATGTGTGGTCCCTGAACGGCATGGAGCTCGACGCACCGCTCCGAGGCGAGCAGTGTAATTTCTCTGTGTGAGCACATAAAGCTCATATAAAGAGAATAAATCTATATCATTTAGTCTATGATTTATTTCCATTTAGTACTAACAGTAACATGTGCTGGAGGAGTGTTGGTATTATGGTAATTGCTTCAATACAGTTATTAATATTCATGAATGGCATATTAATATTTCATATTGGCAATGATTCACCTCTGATGTTGACAAATTGCTCTGGACCCTGTTGGTACTGACATGTGCACTACATACAGACACCCTTCTATAGTAACACACTAACACAGTAACATACAATTGGATACACACTCGTGACTGCATACATGAGAGGTGTGTACACACACAAACACACGTGCATACACAGTGGAAGATGCCTGTAAAGGTTTGCATTTCAGGGGGATAAAAAAGATTGTGTGAAATTATATGAAATAAGAAGAACAAGGAGGGGAGAAAAGTTTCCCAGTATTTATACGCAAACAGGTTCGGACACTGTTTAACACAATACCGTATAATACAAAAAAGCAGGGGTCTGCTACTGATGGTTATAAACCTTTAATTTTGTTTTCAGCATCTTTGCATATAAAGTATCTTGGGGATTGAAAACAGGAAGAGATCAAAGAGTAGGGAGAGCCAATTTGAGTGTGGGGGAGGAGGAGGGTCAGAGAGAAAAAGCCAAACTGGTGAGGAGACCAAACCAGAGATCATCTAAGTGGATTAAATAAGGCTTGTAAGCATATATGCGCGTGTTATACAAGCGTTTGATCTGGTTGTATGCTGGGTAAACATGCCACATTATTACTGCTGGACACAGATGTGATACTTTTCAAAGGACACTTCAGTTCAATCTGTCAGTCACCTGCTCCCTCGCCCCCCTTTTCTGGAAAAGTAACGTACTGAAAAATTCCCAAACTGAGTACACTGAAATCAAACTGAATGTCCATTCACACATGATCAAGCCAGCATGTGTCTGCAAACTGCATTTTTGTTGATAAAAAACTGAAAAAACAGCAAATGTAATAATGTATGGTAATGTCACTGGTTAGATATCCACTCTCTCTGGATTCAGGAAAATATTTGAAAAGAAATGACAATATCCTGATATCACCCTGTTAACTACATGGTATTGAACATCAGCAAAGTAATCAAAAAACTGAAAAACCAATTCAAAATGAAAAAAGTAAATACAATCAAGTCTAAAGTATTACTAACTAAAGGCAACAAAACAGTTCCATCATACAGACACAGAGTGACTAATTCTAACTGTATGAGAAGAAAGATAACAGTAATTGTAAAAGTTAGAAAAGTTGCAATTCTACTCCATTGTGACTTTTTTGGCAATTCAATTAGGGAAAAAAAATCTAAATGAAAAGCTGATTGCTTCACTGCAGAACTTTCAAATATTACACTATTTTGCCTTCTGTCATTCTATTCGTCATTTGATGAAAAACTTTTTTAATCACAAGAAGGTGAAATACTGAACATGAAAGACGTTGCAAAATGTTGTCTACATTGAAGGATTTAAAGCAAGCTACAAGAGACCATATCATATATTGACAAATACCACATTTTGTAAAGCAGAAAACTGTTTTGGTACATTTAAGATGCATTGGAGAGGTACACGACGTGCTGCAGTCTATTCTGAGGAATTTCTGTCTTTTTGGAATATCAACTCTCTGTCACTCCGCACTCAAAAGACCAGAGAAAAAGTTCCACTCTTCATTTTGTGAGTGTAATATGTCTTTAACTCTATCTTTGCAGAGTCGACATGTTCAGAACATGACTTAAGTTGAAAACCCATAACAGTTCAATGTGTGTACTAGGAATATGAGTTTCAATACGAGTTCAACTGGGAAAAAAAAAAAAGAAAAGATATTCAAATTGTACCGAATCACCCTCAGGGGGGACGTTGAAATGGGGTTCTGTAGTCACTGCGGTTAGCTCGTGGAAGTCGGCTCAATTTCACAAAAAGGGAGCAAATTAAAAGATTGAAATGCAAATTATTCCCCCACTTAGCTGCGCTTCGGAGCATGCTCACCATGCAGATATCAGCAATGTCTGCTTGTGTGCGCGAGGGACATAGTGTGTGCAAAATAGAGAAAGACTCTTTGTGCTTACGCCTACATCTTGTATATGTGTGTGCGTGTATTCAGGGGAAACAGATAACACTTTACATTATTTGATTTCACCCCGCTTTGTCCCTATGGAAGATTCAGTTCATGTTTTACATCTGGACAAAAAGGAGAGCAGAGAGTGTTTTGATGGCCCTTTACCCAGAATTTAAATTAATTGGAAAAGGCAACTTTGTAAATCGTTTTTTTCTGGCAGTTTGCTTTGGGTCTCCCTCTCTCTCTCTCTCTCTCTCTCTCTCTCTCTCTCTCTCTCTCTCTCTCATTTTGGTTCATCGGGAATGTCACTGGTGCACAGGCAGGAGGATACTGGACCCAAACAGCCACATTCCTCTTCTCACCTCAACATAAACAGGCACAAACACCTTTCCAGTACTTGGAGCCATAAGACAACTGATTAACTTCATTCAGTATCACAGATTTCTGAATCCAATGTGAATCTCCTATCACAGACTAAGGGAAGGAAGATACTGAAATTTGTTGCAGCAATTAGAGTTTTGCTTTCCGACAAAGCATAGGATTTTGGGTGCTGTTTGTGCTGTTTTACTGTCCACTGGGCAGCTTTGGGTTTGATTGTTGTCAAATGTAATTTTTTAAGAAATTATAACCTCTGTTTCTGTCCATCTCTGGCTGCACAAATAGTCTAAATACATGTGTGTATGAGGGAAGCCTATCAAAATCTAATATTTTTCTGAGAAATTCTACCCCTAACCCCAACCCCTGTCAGCCATGTTTGTCTGGCCAGTACTGGAGAAATGCAATGTTAAACTTAATGAATAGATGAACTGGTATTGCTACAGTGCCGTGTGCTGGTTGTTGACTGCTTTTTGTGTGGTGTTATAGCCAAACGTAGCCCAAGAGGAATGGCTTATTGGCAATTATAAACTAATTGTGTTTTGCTCTGGTTGGCCAGTTGCCATGTTGTAGGCCTAATATATATAATGGTCAGTAACAAATTACTTTTTCTTAGGCGAGAAAGCTTAATGGGTGTCCAAAACATGGTTATCATTCTCTTTAAAAGAGAAACAACTTAAATATACATCAGGTTTGGGTTAGATTTGGCAACAAAAGTTAGGCTCAGTCAGGTCGGCTCTTAAAGAGCAACTCCACACTAGATTTTAGAAGGAATAACAAACAGTTTCTACCTCTATGGGTTGAAATGCATAAGTCTCTTAAATCTCTGACCATCACAGCTGGATGGGGTCAGGTCTGTTGTATTTGTGACCACACCCTGCTGTGATTTAGCCTGGTACATTAGTGCAACAGTACATCACAGATGCACAGTTGTGGAAAAGACTGCTGGACTGGGTACAGTTACTCTTTAACAACGTGGGTACAGGCCAGTTTCAAGACTCAGTTTCATGCCAAAGCAGACCACTTGTCTAAATATTAAGATTTAGCAAAAAAAGACCTTACTCCACGTTTGAGAATGTTTATCTTTGCCTTTTTATCACAGAAATGCTGACTGAGAATGCTTGCTTCCCTCTAGTTCTGTAGCAAATTTTACATAACAGCCTTTGCTACAACTATGCTTAAATAAACAATAAAATGCTTTCCAGAAGTAAAATGTGCTGGTCATTGTCTCTGTGCAATCGATGAGTTGTCAGTTTGATTTGTATATTTAGATTCCTGTGAGTTCACGTTGCGGTACATTACACTGGCGTACAACATACCTTGTGCACAAAATATTTTCAACTGTTTTAGTCAATTTTAGGTCACACTGACTAAACACATCATTTGGCAAAATCATCCTAAACTTAATCACACACACTTAGTGTTTGCGTGTCTGCCCTGCAGAGACCAACTTGCTGCATCATCGCTTGTAAACATTCATTAATGTTGCGTTGAAGAGCTTTTTCTTATTCCCTGAATGAAGGTGAAGCAGCCAGTGAAGTTCCAGACTACACTGCGCCAAGTGTGGAGACCGGCGATAAACCCCTGGCCTTTTTCTGTGTGTGTGTGTGTGTGTGTGTGTGTGTGTGTGTGTGTGTGTGTGTGTGTAGTAACTTCCTAACTTCCCATCCTTGCCAGAATGGCTGGGGTAAGAGTACTTCCCTGAATGTGTATGTGTGCGTGTGTGCATGTACCATATGCAGAAATTGCTTGACATTGGACTTATTACAGAAACACTCATTTCTCCTCTCTTCTCTCCTCCTTTCTTCAAGCCTCATCAGCACTTTTGCCTCCTTTTCACGGTTGAAAGGAACATAAAAATGACGGAGTCAGCAGGAATTTCTTTGAGCTTATTTACAGGCTGTTTTTCCCCTGCTCGCCTCCTATATACGGATCAATACAATCTGTGTATAGTATAAGGGTTACAACAGCCAACGGGAAGTCAGAGCTGTATGTGTGTGAAAGTGTTCAGGTTCATGTGTATGTGCCACTTTTGTGTATGTATACGCTTATTTCTAAAGGGCAAAAGTAAAGGCTGCTCCTGCAGAAAAAGAGGACATTTCACACACCAGTGTGCAGCCGATCCCTAACATCTGAAGGTTGTTTAAAAAGTGGTGATGAATGAAGCTATTGATTCATATTTCACCTTGATAGTCTTCATAGGAGAATAGGAAACATATTAATAGGAAACTTTGTGGAGGACTTTTAGTTACTGCCCATTCTGTAAAGCATCTGTTCACAGCTTTTTCAAACTGATGATGAATCTCAAAGCACAACTTAAAAGAATGAAATAAAAGAAAAAGTTTGACAAAAACTATTCCAACTGTTGTGGATGTCTGACACCTACAATAACTATGAATCTTCCTGATAAAAAAAACTCAAACAAAGCACAAAACAAACAGACACAATAAAAAGCCAGTTAGATCCAGGGCTCTCTCATCTCTCTTCCTTTTTCTCACCAAACAACGCACAGTGGCACATGCATACGTGTCCACCACTCATGCACGCAACAGCAAATTCAGCTAGCAGCTACAGTACTGTGGTCTCATTATAGGTGACTGCATGCAGACTGTGTCTTGTTCCATCAAACCAATAAGACCATAGCTGCCTCTCTGAGTGCAACTTCTGACAGATGGCTCTCTCAGCAATTTTCCTTTGACTAGAGCAATCTGTGTGTGTGTGTGTGTGTGTCTTCCTATGCACACATACTCAAGTCTGAGAGTGTGCATGCATTTCTAAGCTCTTTTACTTGATATTGATTGTGTTTGAGTCGCTCATATTCAATTTTAACACTGTCATTCTCAATATTTCACACCTCACAACGCACAACGCCCCCCCCCCCCCCCCCCCACTCCAACATCTCGTCTTGCTCTTCCTCCGTCTATTCTCAAGGACAGCATGTCCACACTCACTGGTGCAATTTACACAGATCCGCAACTTCTGAGTTTCCCCTTTAATTAACCATGAAGTCACACATACTGCATAAGCCAGATTTTGTGTATCGGCCTTGTTTGTCTGCTAGTTTTGGTGTGTTTGTGTCTTTTTACTTTCGCCAGAGGTCTTTCCAAAGAGACAGATGAGGAAAATCTTTTTAAATAAGGGAATTTGACCTTGTCCTCAATTATTAACAGGGTATCATCAGGTCAGGTCCTAAGTACTAGCATCTGTTAAAAGTAGTTTTTGACGGCTAGTAGCGCTATGGAGCGAAGTTTGGATGAGCAGGTTCCTGTTTGCATCTCGTGTTTGATAGCAAAGGCAAACGCGCCATTGATGCAAGACACATTCCTGCTAGCAAGTTAATTCCATTGCAGCAATCAACAGTAGGTGATATTAATGCTGCAAGAAAGATGAGGAATATACATTTTTGTGTGTGTGTATGAGTGCATAAATGTTGAGCTGTCAAGGTGCTCTTACCCGTGATACTGCAGGCATATTCTGCATGATGAAACCTTAATTATAATTAATATGAAAGGAGCAGTGGCATGCATAACTATCCGGCGATACACACATACAAACACACAGCATATTGGTGCAGCATTGTCACAGATCCTTGTCTTTTGTACTGGCTAGAAAACTATTTCATTTCTCCACCCCCGTCTCCAAAACAACACTCGGAGGACAGAGGCGATGCATGACTTCAAGTCTCTCACCCTGTTTCTTGACACCTCATCCCCACAAGTTGAGCTCTCACTGTCTCCACAAATTTCTCTCAATCTCACCTTCTTTTTTGGTCCCATTGTGTCCTTGTCCACACCCTGTCTACCCTTCACCTGCTTTGTTTCTGTTTCACTGCCATTAATACACTGAGTAGTTTTGTCAGAACAGATATGAATTTTGCTTTAAAATGATATTGATTATGGAAACTTAGTTATAAGGCATGGGCAGCAATTCATGTGCCAGTTTGCTTAAAGTGAGCCTGGTTTCTTTTTTGTAAGTTTGAGTGCATAATTGCATTTTGCCACATTTGATTAAGCTGTGAAGTGGTCCTCATCTCTGGAGAACGGAGAGGTAATGTGTAAAAGACTGTAGCTGGGCAAGACCTCAGAGAATAGTTTTAACAAGTGCTCTGTTGCCCTCTGTTCTCGTAGTAAAAAACAAAAAAAATGCACACTTCTAAACACTATTTTCCTCTCAGTTCTTGTGTTTTTTTTTATTTACTTTTTTTTAACTGGAGAACAATAACATGCAATTTGCCATGCTTTCACTCTCCCTTCTCAACTCTGCAGACATCCTATTTCAAATGAAAACTGATGTTTCCCCACAGACAAAGGCAACTTATTGCTGTTGAGTGCACACACACTCAGCTGAATACATGGTGCTACATGTTGTTAGTCTCTCACACACACCACGACCACACATGATCCATCTACTGTTCTATGGTTGACAAAGGGTACTGGCTCTTTAATTTAATTGAACTAGTTTAGAGGAAAACATTCCATTCATTATATCCCGTCACTTTACCCTCAATTTCAAATGTGTTCAATTTAGCCCTGCAGCAAAAATGAGCTGTTATTATCTTACAGTTCAGTCAGTCACTGCGGCAATAAAAGTAAACAACAGAGCAGGCACAAAAAATGTCTTTCTACTAAAAACAAAGAAAACTCAAAAAAATGCTAAAGAAAAAAATAAACTCTTTAACAATGACCCATTTGTGCTACTTGGTACAATACTGAGTGAGAATGAGTAAGTAATGACTTAATTATTGTAATCATAAACGTCTATATATACGTAATATATATAGTCTACCAGCAGTTCTAGTGTTAGTGGAGCTCAGTGTTTTACTTTTCCATAAGAAAATTAGTTGGCTATGGAAGACATTTTAGCTCTCCTATTTAACTATAAGCTGGAAACATTCTGTCACTCATGCTCGATTATGTATTCATGATAGAGGTTGAGAGAAATACAGTAACAATAATAATAATAATATATAATAAAAAACTCAGATATGTTGACTAGATGAGAAGAGGGGACTGTCAACCACAGCACTTAAAGAAATAAAAGTGCTGTAAGGAAACTTGAAGTCGTTTTTGATTTTATAAGTGCATAGTCAATGTTTGATCAAAAAGGAGAAATCTAAATTATCCCCAACTAGTGAAATTTTAAATCAGCCCCATCCTAAGGGTCGGATTATGCTAAAATGAATTATTTCGTATGACGTGTTGTGCGACCTCGTATGAAAACAGATGTGGTTATAGTCCTCCCGCATCGCCACACTTGAAGGTGGGGGTGAAAAGCTGGTCGTCATAGAGATTAGCTGTATGAGAATAATCACACTAACAAAACGGAGAGAAATCACTTAAGTGTTTTTCTCAACTAAAATATGACGGCACTGATGGGAGCCAGATGTTCATCTTCACTGTGCAAAGTGGCAATGATAAACCAGCTTAGACTGACAGATGTGTGCTATAAATACATGTTCCAACATCTAATTTCTGTTACTATCACAACACAGATGTCAAGCAGGCGATGTATGTAACATAGGAATGCAAACGATGCAGAGTTCTCCACATAATTCTAATGAAGGCGCTTGCACTGGCATTTATGGATACTAACTTAGTCTTAATGTGTTACTTTCACACATTACCAGCTCAAACTATGTGATCACATTCAGACTTGTCATTCAGGGAGCAAGTGATGTCAATCCTTTGGATGTGCATTGGAATCACATACAGTGCCTCTAAACTGTCAGTGTGACCTATCTGCGCCCTACAAGACTGATATAATGAGGTAGAGCAGTATGCTATCACATGTTCTGGCTTCTTCTTGCCCATTACATTGTTTCCATTCCTCTAAATCCACCTCCTTGCCTCCCTTGCCCTCTCTCTACCTCTCAGTGTAATTATTTCCAGCCATAACACCAGCTCTCATGTTGGTTTGGCCACTGTGAAAACTCAAGTTATTCTGTCTTTCTTTCCAACCTTCTCTATTATTACATAGTCGTGCCTCAGCAGACGCTATAATGATCGACAGAGCACTAACAAGGTGTCTAACAAGGTGTGCAGCACTCCGCTCTCCCACTGTTTTATCTATTTTGACTGACCTATCTTCTCTTCTTTCTTCTTACATCTGGATGAGGTGTTTTGGAGTTTTGCTGGGGGGTGGTACAGAGGGGGTTGCTTTGTTAACCTAAATGATCACATACATTTTGCAATTATCTGGATTCACTGAGGGTTTTTGAGGGAAATGAGGACTTCCAATTGTTGCTGTGCCTTTTGTTGATAAACAAAAGGAACCGGTAGATCTATTCTTTGTCTATCGTCTTTTGTGCTAGTCGAAGGTTGTGTCATTCTCCATGTCTTATTGAACCAGATTCGGTTTGAACTGCAATTACTAAGAGTCTTATCCATTAAGTTTTTAAATATATTGTGAGCTTTTTTGTTTTCTCTTGCAGAGTCAAGTTTATACGTTTATCCATCAGATACCCTTAAACAATTGTGTGTGTGTGTGTGTGTTTAATTAAAATTCTGTGAAAAAAGTTGCTATGAGCACAACGTCTATCAAGAAGCAATTAAATCTATTGTTTATTCCAGTTGCATTCTGCTCAAAAGCCTGACCTTTACAACGCATTCACTGGGAAATAAACGGAATTCACTTGGTCTGTTTATCTGAGGCAGTTAACAACAGAGAGCCCAAAATAAATATGCTTGTATTACAATTAAGCCGGCCTCCTCATTACTGTCCCTGCTAACCACCGCCTCTCTGACTCCCTGGTGAAAGAATCTGGGTACAACAAGCCCAGCAAATCTCAGTGTGCTTCAGAGCTGCTTTGACAGATATGTATCTTATGGGACAAATCTTCAGTCAATATCACTACAATCTGCACAGTAAAACACAGGCAAGGATGAGTGTTATATGTGTTCTAATTTAAAGTTTCTTTCACTCTGCAAATTTTTGCGGTGTATGTCTGTGTCTATCTGGCTTCGTCTCCCTCTTTGCAGTCTCCAGCTGAATGTGAGATTTCCTGTAGTAGATTAGCAGGGGACATTTTGTTCATTTCGTACAGCATGTCAGAGTCAACACATACATTGCACGTATAACGCAAGCATGATGGGTAATATGAAATAGAAATTTTAGCTGGTGGCTGCAGCTCCCATCTCCACCAGCGGGAGAGAAGCAGGGTAATTAAAGTTGAAGGCCAAATCTGTTTCCCAATTTTTGACAATCAAAAACACAGAGAGGAGGCACAATTATCACCTGACTCTACAGTTCCCCTAAGTTCTACAGAGCTAAGTAGCATTTTGTTTTGGTTCACTCTCAAAGCTCTCATAGTGTCATTTTTGGCTACAGCAGGCAGCTGTTTTCAGCAAAAAGCTGAAGACACACTGATAAAGTTAGTGTCTAGCTTGTGCACAAAATGGGGTAGAGACTAAATATTGGACTTAAATTAATCAGGAGGACACAAACAAGACTCCAAATGAGTGTTAATGTTGATTTGCATCTTCACTAAGCATCTGTCAATAAGCAACTGTTTGCTAACAAGTTCACCATATCAACTTAACCCTGATTATATGTCAGTGTTATGTTTACAGCTTGTTGCCCCCAAGAGGCAGGAAAAGCAGTTATGGCAAGTTTAATTAAAAGTAGCAGTAATAAAGTATAAAAGTATCACAACTAAAAGTCCTGTATTAAAAATGATAAACAAAAGTATGCATTTTCAGCAAAACATACTTAAAGTAGGTATTTGGGCATAGTGTCACAGTGTTATATGTATATTACAGGATTATTATTTTTACTGATGCAGTAACATGAAAGCAGCACTTCAATGAACTACTTTACAAATATACTGTTAGGTTGTTTAATCCATAATAATGTATCATTTTTAGTATGTTTTGTAAGTACAATATTGCCCTGTTTGAAAATAATCAAGTAAAGTACAAGTAAATCATACTGAAGTCCATACATGAGCAAATATACCACCACTGAAGGAAGGATGGGGTTATGTTGGATGGATGGACAGATGTATGGAGGGCAGAAGGGATGAAAGCAGGTTTGAACGGGTAACAGTTGAACTGGACCTCATCACATGTGAGCAGGGATAAAGTAGTGGACAGAGGGAGGGCAAGTGAGATCTCTGGGAATGGAAAGAAAAGGAGAGAAGGAAAGAAAGCAACTGTGACAGAAATAAGAGAGCAGAGAGTGGAAGAAAGAGCAGGAGAGAAACACGCATTTAATGGAACTGCTGAGAGATGGTCTCTCTTCACAGTGGCACATCTCTGTAGCCAGAGAGAGACTGTGAGAGGGACAGAAAGAAGAAAAGAGGGAGCATAGATGGAGAGATAGAGGGGCACAGTCAGGAGGGATGGGCTTCCTAAAGTTGGGTCCACTTCACAGCAAGCCAACGGAGTCGTTAGAGAGGGATAATGGATTAGAGGGAGTCATGAGGACAGGAAGAGAGGGAGAAAACGAGAAGAAGAGAGCAGGAAAATGATGATAATGTTGGCTTCCCAGCAGTGTGGCACAGCAGAAACAGAGATAATGATGGAGGGAGAGACACATAGAGGGAAGCGAGAGTACTGAATGTGAACGCAACTCACATTGATAAAACTCAGCAGCAAGTAGAAAGAATTGGAGAATGGAGAGAACTGAGGGACGGAGGGATGAAATACAATAGGAGGGAGGAAGGTAACAGAGAAACAATTGGGGTTTCTTCTAAAAGGCGCCGCAACAAGACTGTCAAAAGAACAAACGCTCCTTTCTCTCTCTCTCTCTCTCTCTCACACACACACACACACACAGTCATATAGACACTCAAACAGACAGATAAATGCGCAGCAGGGGACAGTGGAGAAGAGGAGGAGCAGAGTGTGTGAGAGGAATAAAAAAAATAGAGAGGGAGAGAGATGCTTGGAGCAGCAGATGGAAAGATGAAAGTGTTGATTATGGCCTATGGCCCTAACTGTGTGTGTGTGTGTTGGTGTATCTGAGCAATCTTTTTTCATACAGTGAAAACAAGTAATTCACAATGTGCATACGTGTGTGTGTGACTGTATGTATTTCGCACAAAGTTAGCTCTAATTGAGAGTCAGCAGCACTCACGCTGACAGTGGGGCTGCATGCTAGGAAAACATACACATATGCCCACACACCCACAAAAACACAGCCTGTTTCTCCACAGTGTCTTTCTCCTCCCCTACTAGTTAATTACGGGAGAACACCAGTGAGCGAGAAAGAGAGAGCGACTGGGAAAGATTTGTGAAAGACAAATATTCAATGTGACTCAAGAGTTTTGCTTTTGACTGTCCTACTTTAGCTCAAACGTCGCTGGCAAAAGTTAGGAGTCAGGACAGGGTAAGGAAGAAGTGGAGGGATGGCGAGACAGATAGCGGGAGACAGGGAGGTATGGAAACAGGAAATGGGATGGAGGAACAGGGTAACGTGTCCGCTCTCACACTGCCTCTCTTCGTTTCAGTTTCTCTCTCTTCAGCAAGTCCGACTTGCATAACAGCGGCTTTCTCCCTCCTACTAGGGTTACACGTCAGCTGAGATGCCTCCTTTGACTGCCAGCGTCTGTCGCCTGTTTGCACATTTCAATTACAGCAGAGTTCACAGTCCATTTGATAACTGTGGCCACTTCAGCTTTCCTCTCGCTCAGAGAGTGCGGCTATGCACCAAAAATAAATAAATTAATTAAAATACTAAAAAAGGAGTATTGTGGTTGTTGCAGTTTTTTTAAATGCGATCTGTTGCACATGCTCTCTGGCTGTGGAACATACTGCACGAGAACACTTGAGCTCACCTCAGCCCCCGAGCTCTCTGTGTAAAACTGGCCCAGAAACCCCTCTCTACAACAAGACGTTTTTCTTTGAGCTGCTAAATTATCTTTAGCACCTCACTGCTTTCCTGGTGTTTTATCTTTCTTTCTTCCTTCTTCGAATTATGTTTTTCTTGCAGCACTGTGAGGTTTGCTTTTAATGAAATGGATCACAAATTAATTGCATCATTACTGCATTTACTTGGAATATTCAATAGAATTCTCCAGATGACTCAAACCCAGTAACAAATGGTCACTTTAATTTGCCTTTGGGTTTGTCTCCAATATCCGTAGAAAATTATGTTTAATCCACTTTACAGGCTCTAATTTGAGCAGCATTATCATCTTTGACGATGAATAACACTTTCATCCCATGCCATGTATGAATGTGTCAACCTCACAAAGGCTTTTTATTGCTTTCAAGCACATTCTTCTGTTCCTGCTGGTTTACAATTATCCACAACACTGAATGAAGTCGGCACGCCCTTATCAGCACTGCTGCTCAGCTTGTGGAAACTTTCTTCTGACCACGCTCCCTATAAGTCCTCCAAACTGCTTCAGGCTGTCTTGTTTTCTATCTACCTAGTTCTTGTATGTCACCCTCGTCCTGCTCTGACTGCCTGTGGTGGCTCATTTCAAATCCAAAACCTGGTGTACAAGACTGCAAATGAGTGCACAGCCCCATCGCTACAGGCCATGGTCTGTGCAGGCTCTACATACCAGCCAGTCAATGCCCTGCACTCTGCTGATGTTGTCTGCTTGGCTCTCCTAATAATGTGACCTGGTAATCTCTCATCCCTGCCTTGACTCTCCTCCCTCTTGGCTCTGAAAAATATTGGAATGACCTTCCCACCTCAGCCAGGGCCAAAGAGTAACCCAACTGAAGCTGAAAATTAATCTCCTTAGGAAACATTTCACATCCTCTTTAAATCATATTCTCTCTCCCACTCCGTCCCCTCTATACTCACTACTTACAAACTTCATTCAGTCTCCAGCTCTTATTTAACTTTTGTGTGATCACCGGAAAATTATTTTCCCCATATTCCTGTTGCTCACACTGTCTGAGTTCACTGCTGAAATACCCAAAATCACATTTGCGTTGGCAGCAGTGGAGATGTGGTCTGCTTTCAAAAGACAGGTGGAGTGCGACCAAAACCAGAATCAATTTCTGAACAACATCGAGGACAGATGTGTGCTGATTGATGGTCTCTCCCGTTGGCCACCTCCACTGCATGTTTTTGAGCTTAAGCTGTGCAGCTGGCATACATTAGGAACAGCGTCTACCTGTGTCCTACCTGTACATGCAAATTATTATTTCCTACAGCTATACTTATTACTATTTTGTACCAAAGATTACTTGACTGTACAGTTCTCTTATTCATATAGTTTATTGCTCTTTAAAGTATGTGCAACCTTTTGTCACGGTGTCTGATCTTATGATTGTGTGTGCTGTAAATCCACTTTTTATACCCTTTACCTGATGGTTGCTTGTAAAGTTAGCATTATATAAATGCATGTTCAAGCTCCTTTTCTGCCTTCCAAAGATTGTATGTAAACAATCAACATTTTGACAATATGAATGTTGGCTCACAATTACTAAGCTAAGGACATTATGTATATATGTATCTATGTATGTACATATGTGGGACTTATAACTATTTACTTTTTCTGTATTCCAGCTGCGCATCTTAAAGCTACTTCTGTGTTTAATATTTCCTGTCAAAGTTGCTCTTTGAAACGTTCTTTTGTTTGAGGATATACTGTATTACTGTTGAATAATGAAACCAAATCCCAAGATTTCGACTAGGCCTTTGATGTAGCAGTTAACAAAATATAGAACCAAGCAGCAGATTTTGTTAGATGCAGTCCTTTCCATCGTGTCTCTTTACCTCTTCCCCTCTTCCACCCCTCTCTCCCCTCTTTTGCATCCCTCACTCTCCTTGAGACCAATTAAAAATAGTTTATGGAGTACAGACATTTTTCCCACTATTCCTACTCCCTCTCTCGCTTTATGTGTCTCACCCTCTATTGGTGACACACACACACACACGCACGCACGCACGCACACACACACACACACACACACACACACACACACACACACACACACACACACACACACACACACACAGGATTGAGAGACCTATGGGTGAAGTTGTAAACAGACAGTGAATTTATAACTTGGTGGCCCTGATCAGCAAGAGGGAAGGAGTGCTGGAGTGGGAAAAAAAGGAAGAATCACAAAGATGAGAAAAAGAGGAGAGAAGGGTGGTAAGGAAGGGGACACATCAAGAGAAAAAGAAAGAAGAAGGGGTGAATGCAGAAAGGCAGAGGACAAAAGGACACAAAAAAAGAGATGAAAGTGAAAAAATGGAAGTATAAGAAAGTGGATAGCAAGAAGTAGTCAAATGGAAAGAAAGTAAAAAGAAAAGAGAATGGTGAGAAATGAGAAAAATCAGTATAATCCCTGTGCTCCATCCCTCTTTCTCCTCTCACAGTCAAAGTGACACAGCCAAAAGCAAAATTCCGGCATCACTCATCTCCAGCTCCCTCCTGCTGTGGATGTGTGTGTCTTTGCATCTGAATCAATTTTCCCTCAGGGTTATATTTCAGGGTGAGGCACAAAGGTCTGGGACATTATAGAGGTGCTGGGGGAGTGAGAGAACTGCTGTCTGAAAATTTGGTGTATATTTGTGAGCATCCGAATCAGAATCAGAAATACTTTATTGATCCCCGGGGGGGAAATTGTACAGTACCGGTGCTCCCATTCAAGAGTAGAAAAATATTCTATGTGTTTATATGTTTTGCTACTGACGTTATCAACCTTTTTTGAATGTAATTTTTTCAAATTTGTCAGTCAAGATAAAGTTTCACTTCATAATTCGTTATCTTTCATAGCACTTGTTTTGATGTCTTACTATGGAATATGCCTACTCAGGTATTGACAGAAACACCTTTTACCATTACCCCTGCCCTGAGTGGCTGGCAGTCATGACGTCTACCTCAGGGCCCTCTGTCTCTATATATGACCGACACAGCTTCACTCACCCTGGCTAACTAGCTAAACATTCCTCAGACCGGAGCAGACAGTGTGTTACAGTGTGTTCCGGGTAAAGTTCCCCAGGGCCACCCCTCCATCTTTGTGATGTGTGAGGCCGAAGCCGAGTTCAACCGTTGGATTGTTCAGTGCCACACTTAAGTCTCACAAGCACTCAGGCACACTTTGTGGAAATAAATGTTTGTTCACTGACGTATCCAGGCAGTGGTACAATTTTTCACAAGGAAAAAAGATAAACACAAACATGCAAAACATAGTGTTTTCCCCTATAACACTACCAGTAGCGGCACAGCTGTCCTGCGTGTATCAGTGCGTGCATGCGTAATAGCACCCGGGCGTAGTGACCACTGTCAGCTGCCAGAGGGCAGCGGTGTACAGCCAAATGACATTCCGAGAGTTCATGGGGACTCGACAGAGCTTCATTCTCCTCTATCTTTACGAAAGGAGAGTTGGAAAGCATGCGCAGCGTCAAAATGGGTGTTGAGGATGGTAGCCAGGGGATACAGACTTTGACTCACCACAGTGCCTTTTCGTCACAGTGGTGTTACATGAGGAAATATATTCCTTGTTAGACAAAAAAGCCATACGAATAGCGCCACACAAGCAGAGGCTAGAGGGTCTCTATTTGAGGTATGTCCTGGTCCCACAGAAAGGGGGAAACAGTATACATCAAAATCCTTTACCTCCGTGCCTTAAACTAGTACCTCAGCACTTACTAGTTTTGCATTCTCACACACACAGCCCTGATACACTTTGCGTGCCTGGGCGATTGGTTCACATTGATCAACCTGAGGGACACATATTTTAACATCTCCATTTAGCCTCCACACAGGAAATACTGAAGGTTCACATTTCAAGGCATACGAGTACCTAGTATTTCCATTTCGCCTGTCACTAAGCCCAAGAGTGTTTGTGAAATGTATCGTGGCTGCTATCGCCGGCCTCAGGGAGCAAGGCATCTGCATGGCCACCTATCTAGATGACTGGCTACGGCTGGCACCCTCAGAGCAGGAGGCTGTGATGCATAGAGGCATTGGGTTGGCACACCTGTTCGATCTAGGTTTTGTGGTGAACAGGGAGACGAGTGTGTTCACAGACACAGGACGTTGACATCAATGTTGAATTCGGTCACTTACTCGGCCCACCTGTCAGCCGAAAGATTGGATGCATTGAGGTCCACTCTGGCACATTTGATCGTAGGTAAACGTGTCACATATGGTCTGTGTCTCAGGCTGTTGGGAATGATGGTCAGTATGGTAGTGAAGCTGGGCAGGCTGTACATGGGAGATTTCCAGCCTTAGGTGGCTTCTCTCACATTGGACCCTGTGCACCACAGATCCCATAGGGTTATGACGTCTGCATCATGTGCGACCATGGGTGCGTTATCAACCAGGAAAGTAGTGACAACAGAGGCCAGCATTTTGGGCTGGGGCGGTGTGCTCGAGGGGATAACAGTGAATGGGGTTTCTCACCTATATCAACTATTAAGCTATCAGTGTTTCTAATGCTAAAACACTCCCCTGGGTTTCAGATTTGGGGGCAGACCTCTTGTCCAAAAGGAATCCCCTTTACGCAGAATGGAAACTGCACCCAGCTGTAGTGGGTCAGATTTGAACATGGTTTGGCTGTTCTTTAGCCACAGCTAAACATGTGAGTGATATTCCCGCTCTGTGCATCCTGCTTGTATGCAGTTCACCCCTGGGAACCTTGGGATTAATCCTGCTTTCATCCCAATGGTGGTCAATCCATACTCACCAACAGAACTTACAGCTCTACGGAATGGCAGTGGATGCATATGTTGTGCCCAGTTTGCAGTTCTGGTGGTCAGTAATCTAGGTAAACTTGTCTGGCAATACGGGACATATCTCATAGTGAGACATCGAAATGAGTGCTACGAAACACAACTTTAGGTTACTTGCTTAACCCTGGTTCTTTGAGTAGCATGAGAGAGATGACTGGCCAGACCGCCCATCTTATTTCCGAAGATGAAGTGAAAAGAGCACCCTTGCTTGTTTTGAATGACGAGTGACGCTGCGTTGGCCACATATAAAGACGGAGGACACAGACATCATGATCGTTATGGCCTTAGTGCTTCTGTGAATATGCAAGGGGGCGTATCCCATAGTGTGACATCTCACTTATGCTACTCAGAGAACTGGGGTTACACAAGAACCTTAAAGTTATCGTGTGTCTGAGAGAGGAGATCTCTGCTTTACAAAATAGTTGTTGGGATTGAAGTAAACCACATTCCAGGTGACTTTTAAAGCGAGTGAAGTTCAGCCTACTTAGCCTTTCGACAGTCGTCTCTTCATACTCAGTTAATTTTGTGAGAGATATTTCTGGCTAGCCAAATCAGAAATGAATTACCTGTGGCTAAAGCACAGCTCCTCTCACATGAACAAGATGCACCTGATGCCACACACAAACACACATTCTGTGCAGTATATAGCCAACACAGAACCATACACGATGTGTACACACAGAAAGGACACACCCACTCTTGAAGAATTATATCCTTTCTCTCTCTCTCTCTCTCTCTCTCTCTCTCTCTCTCTCTCTCTCTTTCTCTCTTTTCTCTAATGATGCCATGACTAAAATGTTAATTACAGATAAAAAGAGAAACGATTGCGAATATCAAACAGCAATTAGCATGTATCATCATCATCATTACCACCATTAGCTGCAGCACAAGATGGAGGATTATTTACCAAATGGTGGAATGCTCATCAGTTGCTTATTCAGGGCCTGAAATGTTTCACAGGCAGCGTTAAAAACAAACAAAAAATTAATAAATAAATCATTCCTCCAAAAATTTGCATAATTAATGTAGCTTAAAAAATTAACTCTTGCGAGTCCCAGAGCCTGATAGAAAGAGCACACTGTGCTCACTGGAAACTAGCAGTTATTTATTTATTACGCTACACACCTCACACATCCGCACAGACAAACATAAGAATGAGACTATGAATATGAACATATTTTGTGTCTCTGTTTCATACTATACTCAATAGAGATATAAATACTCAATGAAACACACAAACCAGTTGGAAAACGGACATAATGCACATACACATTTATGCGATCTCATTTTTTCCCTGTTGCAATTGCCCTTTTCCCTCCCGTCACTGGCTCTATTTCTGCACTGATGAAATTTAAATCCTTCCCTTGGTGTCAATTGTCTGATCTCCACACCTGAGCATGGCCCAGTGGATTCTGGAAAATCTTTGGGTAGATAACCAGGATGAGGTCATTATCCTCCACTAAATCCATGTGGAACAAAACCTCTCCTCCCTTTTCTTCTCATTTGACGATTGTGCTCAAACATCAAAGGTCAATCCACACTTATGACACCCAGAGGACAGCTGTTATGACATTTTTGACATAGATATTTTTTTCTATGCTCCCCTCCCCTCCCATTATCTCTTTCATTATCTTTTACCTTTGTGATGGACCCTGGAAATATAGTATTGTTGTAAAAGCCCATATCCCTACAGCAAAATATTTAACAACAACACTGCTGTGTACCTTCTGGTTGCCAGCTGGGGTAAGAATAATAAACTATGAAAATATACAATATTTTGCTGTTGCAAAGTAGTGGCATATAAATGGAACTTTTAGGTCACTGGGCTGTCATGGGAAACTATACTGTTCCAATTCACTTTCCAAATGTAATGTTGTCGTATTTTTTCATACTTACACATAACACAGAGAAACTTACAACAATCAAGTTTGTTGCATAAAACCGCTAGTATGTACCACAACATCTGTGTATACATCAATCCTTAATTATCTGTTTATGCCTGATCTAACCATCCAAAAATGAATAAATTCATTCATCAGGCAGTCCTTTTTTGCTTTCCACTCCCTCTGTCCCGTATCTTTCTTACCTTGTTGTACAAAAGAGCCGTACACAAACCACATGGAATTGTACAGTGTTGTCGAGGACACAGATCCCATGGGTAGCCGGGGTGGGTTGAGCCAGTTGAGCAAATACACCAGGATGCCAACAAGGAGCACGGTGCCCGCGATGCACGCCCACAGTGACAGGTCGAAGGGCGCCAGGCAGGCAAACATGTCCACAGTGCGTTCGGCCTTGCGCAGCAGAACACCCACAGAATAATCCATGTAGCGTGTGGTGAAGTCCACGACGCTCTCTCGCTCAGGTGTGATGGTCAGGGCAGAAAGACCCACATCGGCTCGCTGCAAGAGGCAGAGGGTAAGAGAGGAGTTTGAAGTATCAACACTGCGAAAATGTGTAGGTGAGGAACTCAGCTAAAAAATGTGGACTTTTGTACCCAGAGATGAGTAAGTGCTTCACATCCTGCCTCAGTTTCATCCCACCATCTAAAATAATTCATTAAAACACTAAATACAAACCAACTTTACTATTACCTGGAAACATCTGGGCTGTTGGTAGATAAACAAAATGGGTTTTCTGAGAACAGAACTTTTGTGGACAATATGTATTTGTTTTCTTTGAAAGTAAATGTAAAAATACCAGCAAGGACGTGTTTTGTTTTTTTACTACAAGACTTTTAGAAAAAGTGGTCTTGGCACATCTGTATACAGACCAATGTGTAGGAGATAAATCAATGGTTCATAAAAATAAACAAAAAATCAGTTCCCACACACTGTCAACACTGACCACTAGCTACATCTGACCAAAACATAGCTGAACTGTTGCTTTAAGTGTTCATAGTGTGTGAGAGAGTTGATTTCTTGTTTTGAACCGTTACTAGACTTTCAGAAAGGTTTTGTGATTGTGTAACCATGACCCTCCGTGTTCCAGCCTACTAAATTCTGAAATTCTGCAATGCTGTGAAAGCTTTACTAACTCGGTCAAATGTGAACAGGTTAATGACCATGTTGGCACTCTGAATGCAGATCAGTACATTTTTCCTTACAGAGACTGATAATGATCTTCAAAGTAACTCAAATATTGTGAGTTGCTTTGGTAGTAAATGGAGACTGAAGATAAACAAAGATAAAACTAAGGTAAGAAAGAAGAGGATACCAAAAAGTAAGCTTATGTATGGATATTATCATTGTGTGCATTATGCTTTGTTTTGCCTCTGTACTGTACATAAGTATGCAAGTACTGTCTTGTACTGGACATCTTTTGATGGATGACTTTTGAATCACTCATTCATTAGTTCATTGATCTGCTTTTGTGTTGGTATGCCTCCACAAGCATTTAAAGCTTTTCTCATCACTTGGAATTCTTCAATTAATGACTGCTTTAATTATTTACATTTAAAGACTTTAAGTTGAAAAAAAAGCTGTCAGTGAGTATGTCTGCCAAGAAAAATAGGCTGAGCTCAGCTTAAATGCAGAAACAATGATGGCTAATTAAAATGTTTTCAGTCCCCAGTGCTTGGTTAGCAGCTGTAGACATCTGCTTGTACCATAATGAGGATTTAAGATGCTGTTGTGAGCTTGTGCACATGTGTTTGAAATCTATACTAGCGCCAGAGATTGTTCGATACTTGTTCGATGAGATTTTCTTTGTTGCTAGAAACAACTGACAGTAACAAGTTAGGTGATTTTCAAACACTAAGCCCTACTGCCACTGTACACACACACACACACACATACACACACACACACAAACTGATTACACACTTACAAACACACACTTGCTTTTAATCCACTGTAGGCAAAAAAAATCTGCTAATTTCACAGTTGAGTGAGGAAACAAAATGCTTAAATGTGCAGAAATTGTCACTTACACTGCATAAGAAGAATATGAGGAGAAACCCTGCAGGATGCCTGTTGGTTGGGACAACACAACGATATGCATGCAAGTGTATGTGTGTGTGTGTGTGTGTGTGTGTGTGTGTGTGTGTGTGTGTGTGCGTGCGCATGTGTAAGTAGAAATGTATTGCCATGCTGACTGCTTTGGTCAGTCAACATGGAAACTTCCAGAGAGCACTCAGGGTAATAATTATCTGGTATAATTGGGTTTCTGGAGAGATAAACCTTGTTGCTGACTGATGTGGAAAACAAAATTATTTGCATGTTCAGTTTATTTACAGCCTGCACTTGTCTGTGTACACATAAATATGCATTGTGCTTGAAGCATTTCTTCATTTTGTGAGCTGTTGCATCCATGAGGGGGGGACAAGTATACAAGGTCAAGGCAAGGAGAACCCAGTTGTAAAAAAGGATTTCAAGCCTGACACACAACCAAAAGAAAGTAATAAAAGTGAAGACATGGAAAGCTTCTGAAAAAACATTGCTGACAATAAAAAAAACAAAACATCATTGACCTATAGATAATGAATAAACTGTGCAGCAGCTTAGTACAATTCCAGGAGGACATCAAAGGACATTGTACACACGCATGCAGATATGAGCATGCACTCACACAAACACATATACATAATGGTAATTAAAAACCAGCATAGTCTTTATTGTATAAAAATGTGTGAGGAGGGTTGAATTGCTGTAAATGAGAATCTACTTAAGCCACTGTAAGTTTTTCTTCTGTAGTTTAATTAATGTCAATAAAGTTTAAGTAGCCTGTGCTCTATTTCGTTTAAGGGATTTCGCATCACGACAGCATTTTATGTGAGAGATGTTGAACAACTGCTAATAGCAAACCTTGCTGCATTGACCTCTATCGGTTGAAAGCTACAACTCTGACCACACCTTACATTAGATGTGTCCAAATTTCATACTACATAACAAATCTGACTAAGTTTAAAATACTTCTTATGTGTTCATACAAGAAAATTGTTTGATTAAAGATTTGATCGATTTTTCAATGTGTTGTTAATTCACAGTTTTCAGAATCAGAAATACTTTATTGATCCCCGTCTTCCATGCAAAATAATAGTTTAATTGCTAAGGTGGTTGCAGTAGCCATCATATATTTATACGTGGTGATAATGTTGTGCCTAGCTGAAATATTTCTTTAATCTTGCCTCTACATAATTCTGATATTAATTGGAGAAAAAAATCCCCACTGTTATTATTACTGCCTTGAACTTGTTGCATCTCATTTTAGCAATCCATAAATTATTTTGTGGCGTGACTGAAATAAACTAAGGTGAGCTCAAGGCTTATTGCTGGCAGGCCTTCCCACATGACTCAACACTCAATGAATGTTTTAAGGAACCAAGGCCCCAGAGGAACAGAGAAGGTCTGAGAAACTATTCAGTATATTCAGATGGGTTTTGTAATGTTTCAGTGCGTTTGCTTAGCGTTTGTTTCCGTAGCAAAACAAAATGAGCTCTTTCTTTTCTACAGAAAAGGATTAAGGATGAGCATGAGTGAAAAAATCCTGCATGTGTTGGGAGCGCTTCAATGTTTCATTGATTGACCAAACTGTTTGATTTATTGTGGAGTAAAAAGGAAAAATCTGAATTATTCTCACAACTCTGTGCACATTTGAAATGTCCTCTTTCTTTCATTCTGTTACTCTGCTGCTTACTTTCCTTCTCTGGTAAACAGTCAAAGATGAACAGATGGATTATAATATCAACCATATTCAGTACTTTGACAAAATAATCTCAAATATTCAGTACTGTTTGCCAATGGTTACTAGAAAAGCTGTCCATGTCTGTGTTGGAAACTTTCCACAGTGTGTTGGAACAGACAGCTTTGGCATCTAAATTGAGGGCAATAAACCTGGCAGCACAAAACTTTGCTGCGCAGCAGTGACATTGGTATACTTTAGTACACAAAGGTGGCACTACCTCAAGTAACCAGTATGCTGGTGGCTGTGTTATGGTAAAAGTAGTTATCATCCAACTGCACCAATTGAAAGCCCTCAAACTAAAGGCCTCTCCATCTTTGTGAAATTCACATTCATGGCTTCACACTCTCTTGCCTCTTGTCACTGAGGCAGTTCAAGTATCTGCCAGTTGTTATGCATCAAATACTTGAAGATACTTGAAGTTAGTCAAATTATTTTACAGCTGCTGTGTTTTCACCAATATGAAATATCACACCTCTGAATCTGTGAGGTCAGCCCCTCTCTAGTCCACTTCAGACTACATGCTGCAATAGTTAGTGAATGAGTGTCTGAATTTCTCTCTCCAATTTACAGAAGTTAAACTCAGCAGTATGGTAGCCTAATTCAAATATTTGCTTTTGAAGTGACATGATTTCTCGGGGGAATGTTATGATGGGACTGTGCAGACTCAACCTGAGGGAGGCTATAGTCCTACTTAGCATAAGTGATGCGTATGGCATGTGCCTGCTTGCATCCATCCTTCTCCTCCATGTGTAGTGGTATAGTGTGTGTGCATAAATAGGCAACAAAGACCACTTTGAATATTGTCTCTGCAGGTTAAATCCTCAATTATACAACCCCTGCCATTGTTCTCCAATATTCAAATTTACTTTTGTTGTATTGTACATGTGTGTTTGTGTGTGCTCACTTGTGTTTGTGCATGTATGCAAATTATTTTGTCCTCACCTTAAAGACCAGTTCACCCATCAGTCCATTCCACTGACCATCAGGTTGCAAACTACCATATTTGTGGTCTGGAGCGACGTAGATCTCATACTTAAAGCCCAGGTAGTTGGACAGAGCATCCAGGACGTCAATGGAAAAGCCCTGGTACTTCTTTGGTTTTCCCAGAACGTTCTCTGACACCATTACAAACGGCTCCTCCTGGAAGGCAAAGATCAATCGGTGTGTCAGGTAAGACAGTCAAGCAGCCAATCAATACAGCAGTCATTCAAGCATTAAATCACCCAATTACTCAAGTGGTCATTATACTACCACAAACGCTCATCTTAAAAGGTTGGGAGAATGAGAGCGTACGTTACACATACAGTACAAAAAGGTATTTTTCAATGCATTCTTATTCACACAACTAGTGTGATTGTACGTTTACAACCATCAGTTAAATGCCTAAAACACTACATTAATTAAGGTAGGCTTCCCGCTGGAGTTTCCCTAATAACAGCTTGGACGGTTGAATACATTTCCTACCACTGACAAAATCAAGGCCTTTTATGTTTCAAGACATGCATGTTTTAAATTGGCTCGCAGTCTTGTTTTTCTTCTTTTTACTGACACATTGCTACCTTTGAAAGATACCTTGCCGCCCCCAACTCTCACTATACATTACCATCATGTGTAGTTGGGTGCAAATGAGATTTCTCACCCCTCTGACAAGTGAAATGTCACAGCTGGGGTGAAATCTCACCCCTGTGGGTGAAATGTGTATCACATCCTTCTCTCTTGGGTATCCTCATTCCCTTGTACAATATAAGATACTAACACCGTGGGGACTCTACAGTGCCTCTAGTGGCCATAAACTCCACAGAGCACCTTAATTGAGCAATTACTACAGCACAAAACAAGAGTTGGAAACTGCAGAAGACAGTGCTCTGACCAGAAATAATTCTGCCTTCTGTTGTTGTTGTGAAGGTAAACCGGATGCTGAAAAAGGTAGGAAAACAGACGCAACGACATGCTGTACTCAATATCTGTCCATGTGCTTAAGTCCTTAGCTAAGCGCTTTCTTTTTCTTGAATGCCTATTTGGGATTCCAGGAGAAAAACAAGATGTATCCCCCAATCTTGTTTTGGCTCGGCTCCCAAAGCTCCCTACTCAGCTTTCTTTTTATTCACAGAGGGAAGCATGTTTAATAATTTATTTAAAACATAACCTATTTTACATTTTCAAGTGAATTAAAATGTTGAAAATCAATAATCGCACCATGCAATTCAGCAGATTTGTTTTTTATTGGTTCATTTTTAAATGCGCTTGGGACGTCTGAACCTCTTGTTTATCGACATCACCATGGCATCTAAAGGGCAGCTTCCTGTTGAGGTTAAATGACAACTAGCAATGCTGACATTTTAGGCAATTAAGTGAACACAGTGCAAGGAGGTGTTTTTTTTAACAAGGAGAGCAGAAAGCTAGTAGGAAACTCACCTTTGAAAAGGTAGAAACAAAATTGACATTTACTTTTAGTTACTGTATTTGGATTGAGTGTCTCATTGAGGAGTTTTCTCTTCAGCTGTCTATCTCACCCCCTTTCTCTTTTTCTCTCTTCTTTAATAAATCCCTGTTGATAAGTGAAACGTTTTAGGCCAATATGTCTTGCAGATTTATGAGGGCCTGCGAGTTATTGACTGGATACTGGCCGCACATTAAGCACACACATACACACACACGCAGGCTATGCTAGGCATTAACTTGGCGGCTTCTAATCCTTGCTAGCTGCTGCTGTTCAATAAGCTATTAGGCAGTGAGTGGACATGCATGCCAAGTCCCTCTCTCACCACAAGCATCCATCAATCAAAGCAGGAACACCCACTAACACATACACACCCATACATACTGAATAATGCCCAGAGTACCACTGATTGCCTCCCTATGTGGGTACTTTAAACCTTTACAAACAAACAAACATGGTGTAAAAAACATGGCTGATCCTGTTGCGCAGTGGAACAATAAAACAGTCAACCATTTGCCCCAATACTTCTAAATACACTTCTAAGGTCAGTGTTCACATTGGAAGCTGATTTCCAAGATAAGTCATGCATTACATAGCTATAATGACTGTTTAATTGGTACTGGTGGACACAGCAGGGAATTTAGATAGCAAGGTTTCATAATTAACCATTTTGCATGGGGGTGCGAGAATATTTCCCCAATATTTTTCCAGCTTAACAATTTAATGAGAATATTGCAGATTCTATATCTGAAGGGTAGGACAACAGGGTAGTCTTGTTAGGTAGGAAATTTGGGTTTTAAAAAGTCCAAAAAAACAAGAAATACATTCAGTTAGATTTCACTTGGCACTAAAGGATATTGAGGAAAATTTTAATTGAGCTGTTCTTGAAAAAACTTGAAAGCTTCTCATTTCAAAACACATTCAACTTATCCCTCTCCCATTTTCTCCCATTTCCTCTCTATGTTTTCCCAATAATATTTCAGCTCATTGTGCCTTGATTTCTTTCCAAGTGGCTTTCCAAGTAAACAGGCTCTGTGGTATATAGTGAAAACACACGCACACATTCCCAATACTGTACACATGCATGTAGATGCATACACACATGTCCACCTACACAAGCTTGCAAGCGAACCATGTAACACACAAACAATAGCAGCAGCAAATCAATACAAGGCAAGAAACTGTGCATGTGCAACTCTGTGTAGGAGTGTGTATGTGGGGGTTGGAGTGTTTGAAAGTACTGAAAGCATGTTTGGTATTTTATTTGATTATGGTGCACTGTAGGTAAAGGAGAACTAGAAGAACAGAGTTTAAAAAAGCACCTCATGTCTCTCTAGGGTATCAAAGCCAACCCACGGTTTTAGCTTAGCTCACTGTTCTCTGGCAAGGGCACAGGTTGTTTGACACAGATGTCATTTCAAGTTGGCTGTGCAATACATGACAGTTTCTCTCCTTCACTAAGACATCAACTTGGACCATTTCTACACTTGATGAGATGGTCATCCCTTCTTTCTTTAAGCTTGTAAAACATGGTGGCTGTTGGGGAAACATTGTCAAAGCTGTGGTTAACTATCCAGCCAGAAGTAAAAGAAATAGGCCATGTGGTTGCAGAAAAATGCCTGATCTATAAAATCTGGTTTAAAGAGTTGTTCAAGTTTTGACTTTTGAGAGGCAACAAGTCATGCAATCATCTGAATACTTCCTCATAGCTCTCTGGTTGAGCTGGCCTTGAGCTGCCGGGCTCAATCGATACTAAGTCAATGGTTTCCAGACTCAAATCTTGTAACAAAAAAATTACCTTGTGAGATGTAGTCTGGCTTTGTGACGCTAATCTGTCTCTCTTCTGTCTCTTTTCACTCTCTGTTGTTGTGTTGCAGTCTCTACCTTTCCCCTGCCACTCACCAGCTGTGATATACACCATTTGGTGTCTTTCCACACTGCACCGTCTCCCGCTTTCCCTAAACATCTGTCTAGGACTCTTCTCTCTCCATCCATCGAGGCTGCAATACTTGCCACTTGTCGTACTTGCAATATTATCATACATTCCTCTGTATCCAACAGTCCTTCTCTTTCATTTCCTCTTTGTCTTTCCCACATTGCTCCCATCTCTCATTACCCTCATCTCTCCTCCTCCTCCCTTTCCTCTATGCTAATTCCTTTGGCACAAGTTCATCCCCTGTCTCCTCTTGACTGGAAGTACCACATGTGGTCTCAGTGCTGCTCGGGTGTTTTTGGAGACATGATTGGGACAAGGAACAGCAATTTTCCACAAAGACTAAGTAATGGCATTTGAAGAGTCCTCTGAGGGAATGCTGGGAATGATAGAGTCATGTGGTGATTTGCAGCAGTGAGCATTTTCAAAACACTCTGTGGCTTTGTCTGTGATATTGGTATTAAATTTGTTTTGAAAAGCCCTGCCAGTCTGCAGCAGATTAGATTTCATATTGTTATATAAATTAATCTTTCTTTAGTTTCTCTTTGATAAAGATGGAGGACCTGTATCACAAACAGACAACAGATAAGCGGTGCAGACTCAACAGCTAAATGCTAAACTTTGTGACTTGCAATTTATTAAGATGGTGGACAACAGGTTTCTCTCATCATCCATCCTCTGACAGGTCCAACATTTTTATCAACTGGAACACACTGTCAGTAAAGTCTCTGCTGTGTCCCGTATGCCTTCACTGGTAAAACCACACATTTCTATGTCTCCCAATGGCTTAGGCGTTAAGACAGCGACCATGAACCGCAATGACCCCGGCCAAAGACCTTTGTTACATTTCTCTCTCCCTTGTTTTCGTTAATCTCTCTACTGTCGCTATCTAATACATCTGATAAATCAAATAAAGGCCTTTTTACCTGGAGTAAAAACTTAAAGTGCCAAGTTGTTCTTTCTACCTGGACTTATTTTGATGCAGTACATTGTTAATTGTAATAGAGTTGAAAGATAAACAATATGTTGTGAATACATTGGGTTAACTTTGATAGCTGTGGAGAAGAAAACCAATTATTACTTTTTCAAGACAAAACTTTCCACAATTACATGTTAATGCAAATAGAATCATTGGTCCTATAAACATGATTATTATGGAAAATTGTCAGTATCTGTGCATGTTAACAGCTTAAATAGACTATTATTTTACAAACCGCACTGAAAGTAGTCAAACACAAATGCAAATCATCTAATGTAACTGAATGTCTAAAACAATTGAACCTTATCAATTATTATCGATCATTATTGTCAATTATTATCAATCATCACAAGACTTTGAATTGTACAAATTTGTCTGCAATTCAATTTGTAGTTACTGTGTGCCTTTCAAAGTAAAACTTTAGGTTCTTTTTGGGGAAAACACTGTGAGCGCTCTTTCATTATCTCTAAAATGTGAACTCAAGTTAAAAAGGGACATCTACTGCCTTTGGCTGCATATTTGGGCTGCAATAGCTATATTCACAGCTTGCTACTTATAAATGTGGAGTAGAACCAGGGAGATGTGGGTGCACCCACGGAAAATTGAGGAGCACAGACTAAGCTGCTGAGATGAATCAAACTAAATTAGGAACATATGCAAGTCAGTGAGTGGTAATTTATAGGCCATCTGATTTTGCACCTTCAGTCTTACATCTAAAGAACATTGAGTTCCTGTCTAGGACACATCATTTTAATGTAACCCTTTAATGGCTTCAAATTTAATTTCCTGTTACAAAATGTCAATTTCTGTCACATTTGTGACCAGAATGGTTATACTACTGAGCTCTGTAGAGGGCCATAAACACATCCATTTAATAATCAATACAGGCCCAGCTAGTCAATAGCATTGACTTAGAGTCATTGGCCCTAATAGTGGTATGATCTCATCACCAATTAACTAATCGATAACTATTCAACAGTCTGGCTGCAAATAGAATGAACACATCCTCTTACAGGTTAATGTTTGTGCATGTGTGTGTTTGTTCACACACATACTTGCTTGCTTTTGTGTGTTACAGGGCAAGAGCCACTCTGCACGGTACAGTGTGAGACCATTGCACCTTACGGACAGAAAACAGTTATATCAGAGCAGAGACAGCCGAGGGCAACCCACAACAATCTGTTCCAAACGTCCCTGTAAACCTTCACATCATGTACACACTCACTCTCTCTCACACACACACACACACACACACACACACACACAATCAGAATATGCCCTCCAACCATTCTCATGTTAAAAGAAAACACAGTACATCAGGGAAGCACCCTGGACATTTCACTCTATTTCTATCTATTTCTGTCTTTAGGCCCTCACAAGGCATCAGTCACAACCAGAAGTACAGAACATGAAGGGTAGAAGGAACAAGAGAACACAGAACATACATGTACATGTACAGTACATCCATAGGAGCCACCCTACACTGATGATGGGAAAAAGGGCAATATCCAACAACATAATCCATATTCTTTTTCCCTTTAAGGGTGATGAAAATCAAAGACTGGGGGAAAAAAATAATAGAAAGAAAAAAGGGATCGCCACAAAGATGTCTAGCATTATCTCTTTCTTCTCTGCTTCTCACTTCAAAGACGGGATATGAAGAATTTACAGCAGTGAATCTTTAAAGCACTCATGGGGTGTACTCAAATCGATGCTGCAGGCGAGACAGACAGAGCTGGAGTCTCACGATCGTCAAAAACAGTCTCTACCATCTAGGTGTCAATTGTAAAAATGGAAGTTAATGAAATGATGATAGCTTGGTCCATTAGTAAGCTCACCTTGTTACATTTTATTTGTGTTTCACCTTCGCCAACTCCTCTCTTTCCTCTCAACACTTATATGCCATATAAATGTTTGTCTGCCATTTTCATTCTCTCACACAAGCTCTCAATGTGTTCCTCTCCACATCTCCGGAAAAACAGATTGAATGATGGGCAGAAAACTAGACAACAGGGTGGATTTACAGTAGAGCAAAAGGCTGACATGCCAGCTCTAGTCACGTCTTTGATTCTTCAGGGTGAACAGCAGGACAATTTTCAAGGAACAGGGAACATCCCAACAAGTCTTTTTTTAAGTATGGAAATAATGGATAATAGAAAAAGACTTAGTCATGCACACTGGTCAGCTATACTCACCAGAACAGTGACAACTCGTAGCACCACACCTCTCATGTTATTTTCCAATTTCCTGTCTGTCAGCGTGCCATTCAAGCCATGAACTGGGTCCCACGTTGCCAGCTGCAATGTGCACACAGACAAACACACAAAACACTTAGAAAGAAAACAGGCAAATGCACTTCAAGCACATGCACAAGATTAACACTGAAAAGATTTAAAAACAGTGAAAGTACATTATTGTGATCAAGAAGAAAAGAGATGTTAAACACACACACACATACACACACACACACACACACAAAGGACAGTCACCTGATAATTGTAAAACACAAATATCTGTCTACCTTCTTAATACTTTATCTTCTAACTTTTTATGTTATTTTTATATATAATATATTATATATATATATATATATATATATATTTATATAAAGCACTAAGGTTTATCCCTTGTCCACTATGCACTGTACCTGTGAAAAGGACGGTGATTTTCTTTCATTTAAATGTGCTTTATGAATCTGGCCCAGACTTCTGACTTTCAAATTGCATCATAAACTTCCAGTCTTTTATGAATAAAAAAAATATAAAATATTATATAAATATTTATATATAATATAAAATATAAATATGCCACATTATTTAAGTCCCTAACCATATTTTCTTCATCTATGTGCTGCCTTCTGCTTTCAATAAAATATTGTTTTCTAGCTTCAAAGATCAAACTTGCCTGGTTTCCCTGTAGAGAGAGAGAGTCAGTAATAAAAAAAAAGAAAGAAAAAAAGTGATTTAGCTGTCTGCTATCCAAAGACAAACACACACACAACCGCACGCGCACACCATGATACACACAAAATTGCACAGCATGATTTGTGCTTAGAAGAAAACACAAACACACCAGAGAAGCAGAGGGCATGCTGCAGAGCAAAATATGGGATAATCCATTTTTCTAAAGCCTGAAGTTACTGTTGAATGTGCAACTCCCTGCCAATTCTGATCAATTCCCTTTTGGGACCAATACTTAGAGAAAAGCTTAGCTAAACTGGTTTCTTATTTACGCCCTGCCATTTAGTTAACATTTCATATCCTGTTTGAAGTATTGTTGACAGAATAGAAGGCAACAGTTTAACTGACTCCTCTGATAGAATTACTTTCCAGAGCGTTGTCAGGAGAAGGTTTTTATATTAGAAGCCTGTAATCAAGAACTTTACTACAGTATGATGACATTACTGAAGTTGACTAATAGGAAACTTGGAGAGAGTAAATATTTAATTGCTTTTCACCATTTTACACATTCATAGAAAATTGCTGTGTAGATCCTATATGCCCATGGTAGACCCCCAAAAGGTGTTTTTACTTATTTTGCCTGACTATACCTCTTCTCAGGCCTGTATGGATGTTCTTGATTGACATCTCCCTAACCCTCCTGTTCCACCTGTTAAGGTGGGACAACTTTTAGCATTCTTATTGGCACCTTACATTTGGTGATGTCTCGTAATTTCCAGCATAGCTCTTCAACAAAATTTAATCAACAATAACTGAAAACACCAGTGTAGATGCGCAGGATCATTAAAAAGGTATGTTATGAGCAAGGTATTATTTCCCTTTAAAAGGCCCTGCACAGCCATGGTCCACCCACATAAGTGTCTTCATTTATTGTTCCAGATTATACCTCTTCCTGGGACGGAGTAGGCATGCACAGCCGGTTTGATTGACATTTCTCTTATTCTTCTTTTAGCTTTGTTGCACCCTTTGGGGTGGGAAATATTACACCTTTGTCAGGTGACCTAACATAATTCCCAGCATAGCTACGCACACCTTCAGTGTGAGCAGAGGTCTACTCAGCCAGAATCTGTGAATCTGGGAAATACCTGTGAGTGTGCAGGGACTTTCTAATGTATCCTCATCATTGTCATCATGTATCATTCTGATCATCATTACAACATTGCTGTGATTTCAAGCAGTGAAATTCATTGATACACTGCTTTTCTGTCTGCATTTATGTAACTCACAGAGACACAGCCAGGTAGATTATATTGCATGTTATCCTTATTACAGCCTGAGGGGGGAGATGTGGAGCTAGAATCTGAGTCTGACTCCTCTCCCACACAGACACACAATCTGTATCCTCTATTTTTGTTCTTTCACTATTTTATAACATGCAGAAAACAAAGGCATTTGTAATCTGCCGTTTCTCTGAAGATGAGCCAACTAACCTTTATTTTACAACACAGAAAACCTACTGCTGTACTCTTCTTACTACAATCCCAATGTCAATACAGCCCTTGATCATAGTGTGCGAATCATGTGTACACCATCCTCTCTACTTCCATATGCTGCCTGTAAGCCTTCACAGTTTTCTAATTGACTATATGTGCAGCGTATGTGTGTGCCAATAGTCTTAAACTTGTAAATATGGGAAAGGTGGTGGATGTAAAGTAAAACAGATATAAAGGAAATAAATAAAAATAAATTATTATTAGCATTAAGGACGAGAGAAAGAGAGACAGGGAGAGATGGGGATCACATGGCAGACAAACAAGGTACTTATGCGCGGTGAGCAGTGATGATGAAAGACATTGTAAAAGGTAAATTTACAGCACAGCAACTGTTCTAAGTGTTTGTAAAAATGTGAGTGTGTATAATCAATAAAACATTAGCGGTGCAGCCAAACGTCACCAAGAGAGGCCGATAGCACAGGGAGGCTTCCGCTTTAGATTAATATCTGAACACACCTGCAGGAAATAAATCCAGCCATGTATGCACAAATACCACATACCATACAAACACCTGTAAACTGATAAAGGCACATGTGCGTACACATATTCAGCCAAGCCAAGAGAAAGAAAGTATACATGAACACATAAAATAATTGTATAGTAGTAATAATAATAATAGACTATGCTGTAGATTGGCTAAAAGTAAAAATCAAAACAAATCACATATTGGTATATAAATTGTGCAGCAAATGATGCTTGATATTTATCAGCATCAATCGTCTGTTCATAAAGCTGACATGTTAAATTACATTATGTAACTCTGAGGTGTTTGGCATGGTGTTGATTTTCACAATTATACTGTGACATAAGCTCACCAGACACAGACACCCACACACCCACACACTGTTGTCTCTTGTCCTTCAGTATTGTGCAAGTGACAAACGAGATATGAACACTGGGGTTGACATGCTAAAAGAATGTAGATTTGCGAAAGATAGTTTGAAGAAAAGTTGTCCTTTCAACTAACTACTGTAAAAACAGCATAAGTCCAATAAAACAAACAAAATGAAAAAATAAAATGTGCCCTATTGCAGGTATCTGTTACAGATCAGTTTAGTGTGGTGACAGAGAAACAGCAGTGAGACCAGACTTCTTGAGTGGGACCAGGAGGAAGTGTTTTTAATGAAAAGTGAAAACTGGGGTAGATAAACAAAGCATGACAGATACTAATTGAAATGGTGTTGTAGAGCAGTGCATGCTCCCATATCAGCCTATTCAGTTGTTTACTTCCTGAAATCTTGACCCATTCTTTTGATAATGGGGCTTATTTGCGGCAAAACCCTGAGGAAAAGACAATGAACAGTCAAATGTATAGTAAGTAAGTGTGTGTGATGGCCACAGCCACACATGGTAATATGATCCCAATTCACACTCTCTCACCACATTAGTTATGCTACCTACACAGGTTAATTTAATTTGCACTTAAACAATTAACATCACAGTTTGTTTGATTTGTATTCCATTATATTAATAATTTGATTCTTTCTCTCTGAGTTACTGTGGTTGTTGGGGGAGGTCCCTTCCTGGTGGAGAAAAAGGTGTGGCTGATGGCTGAGGACTCTTAAATCCTGGAGCCAGCTCATCGGGCCAAACCATGTTCTGCCATGTCATGGGGGGGGGTTGGGTTTAGTTAGTTTTGCTTTGTATTTAGTTGTAGTTGGTGTCCATCTTGATTACTGCTTGTGTGTTACTGTGGAAGGGCATTTTATTCAGTTAACACCTTGTCTAGTTGTTATACTGAGTATCCTTATGTCACGTTTCATTAATATTGATTCTTCTGGACTGCATTCATAAAACAAGAGTTCCTATGGAGGACTATTTTGAAAGCTATGTTGGTCTCTAATGCCTATTGCTGCAGATATCAGTCAATTAGAGTTACCGCCCAGTGGAGGTATGCCTCCAGTCAAGTTGCAGTCTACATCCATGTCTGTCCAGACTCATATAATATATGTAGTGAATACTTGGGAGGAATTGAATAAAAGGTATATTATTTTGCTAAATGGAAGTCACCACTATATTGATAGATATGTATGATTCCAGTGAATATACATTGTTGAACTGATTAATGAAGGATTATCATATAGCCTAGATGTATTGGCTAAACAGGTACACATGGACTTGATTACTATGCAAAGATAGATTATTATACAGTATAGCTACACAAAATGTGGTGCTTTTGTTTTCTCCTGGCATTTTTAGATGCAAAGCCTGTAGGTGACACTCACTCACTCACAGTATCACGATTAGTTAGGCACGCTCCAATACCTTTTACCGCTGAGTCAAAAGTTTCACCTATTCAGTGTCCGACCAACTGTGAAATATGGTAATCAATTCTTGAATTATGGCCAAAAATGGTCACAGTGTCCTTGACCTTTGACCTTTAACCACCAAATTACAATCAGTTCATCCTTGAGTCCAAGTCCAAGACATTAGCGCTAAATTTGAGGAAATTCCCTCAAGGTGTTCCTGAGATATCGCGTTCACGATAATGGGACAGATGGGTGGACAACCTGAAAACATAATGCCTTTGGCCACAGCTATTGCAGGCGCTTAGGCCTATTAAAAAACATCTGTTTTAGCTTTCATTGAGGTGCTGAATCCCTTAGCCACAATGTTAAACTAAAGACTATGCACTGATATTAAAGACCATTCTGCAATGGCCTGTAGTAAATGTAGTTTGTGCTGCATTTTCCAGTGTTTACACATAAGGCAATAACATGAGGAGAAACACATCAATCAACATTGTCCAGCGCCACAGTAGTCACAGAAGCCATCAATCAGTTGCTGGCTGGCTTTGTTTGCAAATGTATAACAAACTCATGTGACTTCACTCAGTCATTCACAAACACATACAAATGCACACACATTATGCATCAAAGGCACATCCTATTTAACTCTCCCAATCTCACTATGGATTGACCATGATACATTGTGGATTTTGAAAGATATGATTAAATGACGACTTAATGAGTGATTTGTGTTTTTTCAAGCCCAATTTCTGGAGGTAATTAAGGTCAGTGTTAAGATTATTATCCAAATTGTTGCATCTATTTGTGGGAGCAAATAGGGGCACACAGATAATGTTAAAGGCCAATTTGGGCACATTCCCCTTTATTTTCACTGTCAGTTCTTAAGTACTTAGTTAAAAAGCACTTGTTTAATGTCTGGTTCTCCCATATTGTGTTGGCCAGTGCACCCTGTTGTAAAGCTGTGTTGTGTGTTTAATAGAAATGTGGCTGCATCTGTGCAGCTCTGCAATCAGTGTGGTGAGTAAAATTATATTACTGATAGGAATGATGGCCTGAGGAGAGTGTACAATACAGTCACTTGGAGTCTCCAGCCATAAACCACCAATTATCATTTTGATATATTACCTCTTCACTCAATGTTTCTTTGTAATCTCTGCTTTAATTAACCACCTCATTCATTCCACTTTTATATTTCTGTCCATTATAGACTACTGTAAATTATGCTCCATTGAGAACTGTCAACATTGCTGCATTTTCATAGTCACTACTTGATGTTAATAAAAGCTATAAATCCTAATGCCCTTAAACATATTTATCTTCTATAGTTCCATTTCCCAGACCAACCTACAGACGTGAGGATGAGGAGGAGGAGAGAAAGACAGAGAGAGTGGGGAAAGTAAGTCGGAATGAAATGAAAGAACCTCTCTGCAATATTACAACAAAATTGGCTATGCTACATTATCTGAATATCAAGATTTCCACTCTATATTTATATTTTTCTGACTTTCATATAATAGGAGAGTGTGAACGCAGCCCTGCATGTGTGTGTGTGTGTGTGTGTGTGTGTGTTTGGATGTGCTCATGTGAGTCAGAAGCTAAAATGGCTAGCAGAGTGGCCCACCGCCTCTGCTTATCTCCACAGCTCCAGATAAGGACTCATTTCCCCCCGAAAGTATGAAATAAATGTGCATTTGGTTGTGTCTGTGTGTGTGTGTGTGTGTGTGTGTGTGCGCGCATGTTAAGTGAATGACCCACTGTGCTTAGACCATTACCATGTAGACTCAGGCTTCAAAACACTGCCATTAGCATCCCACAATGCTTTCTTCCTATCCATCTAGCACTATCTCTATTTTCCTGTCTTTACTTCCCTCTGTTGCTCATTTACTGCTCTCTGTTCAGTCTTTCCTTTGGACATGAACATTCTTTCTCCCTGTTTCTGTAATTCTCCCCAGTGCATGTCTCTCATCTTACCACCAATTTCTGTGCAACAACATTTGCTAATTTAAAGTCAGACTGACACACATTCTCTTGTGTGCATGCACCCAGCACACACACATATAATTAGATGGTGCAGAGCTCTAAGCAAACCTCCACAACCTATCCCTTGGCCTAGTCAGATTAAATAACATGTTGTAGAGATTTATTGAAATGGGAGAAAATCTTATTTGCAAGCCAATGACAATCCCTATCTGTTAGTCAGGTAGCTAGCCTGCATTAAAGTAAGGCTCTACAGACTGTAGATAGCCTATATATAAAGTCTTTCAGAGCAACACTAATTAGTAGTTACTTTATCATATGATTGATATATTGTGACTTACTGTTTCCACACACTACGGTCATGGGCTAATTTCACTCCCAACTGAGATGAAATACTTGACATATTCTGTATAGTATTAACATAGTACTACCCAGTACTCCAAACACACAACTGTAAGCTGCAATCACAACATCACAAATCACACTTCACCCGTTGCATGTAGCAGTATTTTTCTTGAAGTTAGCTAATTAGTAAGGTTCAATTAGAAAACTAAGCTAATGCTAAGTTAGTTAGTTCCATTAGCAACAACAATTGAATTCAAAGTTGCTCTTACCTTTAGTTTCAAATTTCAAACAGTGGTGTAGGCTACCGCACAGCAATAAGAAGCAAAACTAATGCTTCACACACTCACATTCACACAAGACACATGCCAAATGAACAGATAACTGAAGCTGCTGGGATAACTGAAGCTAAACCAAAGCAACACAAACTAATGAATTCTAGCATGGCGTCCTGCTGTTTTGCTATGCTAGCTTACTTACCGTACCTCAAACAAAGAAAACTTTTCCAGCATTTCCAACTTGTGGCTAATAACCAGTGAGCTATAAATCGTCTCCTTCAATGTTTTGACATGCCAAACTAACTCAGCTACTATGCTAATTTCTATATTAAAATACTCAAACTGCTACCACACTGGAAGCTTTCAAAAGATTTGAAAATGTCTATCAAAGTTTAAGAGCACCATTGTAGAGTAAAATAAAACTCACTCATGGACAGTTCTAGTGATTAATAAAGTTCAGTGAAGAAAAGCAACTCTCCCAAAGCTAGAATTCAATGAATATTAATGTCTGTAAAGCCATCAAGAAATACGTCTGGGTATTAAAATGTTTTTACTATCATCATTTGTGTTCCTTTTTTGCAGTCATTAGAATCGTCACAACTGATGGGATGGCAATAAAGTGAAAAACAATACAACATGTAGCATTGGTAAATTGTGGTTTTAATGTTTAATGTGGTTCTCAGGGGGAATTAGTGTTGCATCTGTAAGAACAAACAGATATTCAAGCAAACAATATGATATAAATAAGTGTCGATTTATTCACATCACTCTCTCTAGCAGCAGATGTTGTCATTTTGCAGAAGTGATAAGTGAGATTATGTATATCTCACAGCAGGGCGTTATGTTTTTTCATCACGGCTTGATATTAGTTCACATTGTTCATTGTTTCCTCTAGTAATTTGTTTTCATTACATTTTTCTTTTTGCACACTTTGCAGCTAGGATTCATTTTTTGAGGATTTTTTTCCTTCATGGAGCTCATGGAACAATGGTTTGTCCACCTGTGTTTTGTTTTTATAGCACCTCTGCTTCCACCTCTGCCTCTGTGTTCTTAATTAAGCAAAATAGACAATCATTCTATTCGGTCTGATGAATAGAAGAAATGACGATGATGAAAATTATGGAGTGATTGGGACAAGAAATAAATGTGATGGAGATATTATGAGCTAAAGTTGAAACACACACACACACAGAGGTTGACTAAAGTAAAGCAGCCTACATTACTACAACACTGAAAAAACGGGATACACTTAAGTCACCTTCCCACCTCCACCATCATCGTGACCACATAACATACACAGAGTAACACGCATACACACGGAGCTCAGGACCAGAAGAGTCATTTACTGTTACAGCAAACCTTTTCACTGTACAGAACTCACCCATCCATCCTACACACACACTTAGATCGAACACAAGCCACACACATATGGACACACTATCCAACAGTATGTGGGTATCCTCTAGCCTAAATGGCATCTCACAATCACTGAGGATTGTTTAGAGGCTTCATGCAACTCTCACTTGCTCTCCCTGTGGCAAACACATCAAAGCACACTGTGCAACAAACTGTGGCTTTTGTTCTGATTGTTACACACATGACTCGTAGTGATTCAAAGTGCAATCGATAGCAGGTGATATTTTGAAGAAATGGAGCCGGGGACAGTGTATACAGCACTGATAGAGATTAGAAGCTGTGACAAAATCAATATGCACAGGAAGTTGTAAAACAGTAAAACTATCAGAAAAGTATGAATACTGTACATGTTGTCAAAAGTTCTGTCCTACACTGCCTCAAATTACTGCTGGTAGACAAAAAAGCAACTCCCCATGAAATTGGACCTGGGCAATTGCTGTATTAGCCACACTTCCTCTCACCCCACATCATCAGCTCCACCAGTGGAGGGAGAGATTTGATTTTGGGCTGTCTAATGCAGTGCAATATTGAATTGTTAGTGTAGACTACTCTTATCTCATAGTTGTTTATCTGCTTGCTGTTCACCCACATCTAGGAAAACACAATAGGATTTTTTATCCCTCCATTCATAAACTATCTGTTTTCTTTGTGCTAACCTCGTTTCATCTGCCAAACACTGGTGTGTTGCTTCCAGCCTCTGTAGCTCTGTAACACTCCTTCTGTCGTCTCTGCCAAACACTCATATGTCTGCCATTGCAGTATAGAGACAGTAGCCAGGCACGAACACAGACAAGCTGCTGAGCAGTTTCACTGCTCCTGTCTCCCAATCTCTCCTCCGGTGCCCCCCCGCCCTCCTCTTCCTCCCCTGCTGATAAGTAACATGTGTGTCAGTGCAGTCTCCAAACAGCTTGCGCACCAAGCCTTCCTTCTGTCCTCTCCCCTCTCTTTCTTTCCTTTGGTTCCTCTTCCAATTCTTTTCAGCGTCTCTGTGTCACGTCCTTGTCCCCCTCTCTCTGTCTCCATCATCTAACAGAGAAGGGACAGCTTATTGCAGAAAGCAGTCCAGGCTGCACTAGTATCAGTGCTCTGCACCACCAGCTGCCTGATCTCCATTTTATAGTCTGTGTGCTCATCCACCCTGCTCCCTCCAAGAAAAGTAGTTCCCTTCAAAGCATCTAGGTATTCTACTCTATTTTATTCTATTCTGCTGTCTGAAAATGTGCCCACGCAGGTCTCCATCTCTCAACCAGTATGTGCGTTTCAAATAATTACACAATCTATTCTCTTAATTCCGCCCTTTTGACGCATTCGTTTTATTTGAAAGTTTTTTGTTCTAAATTGTTCTCATGGTCTCATGAAATTATAAAATACAGAAAAATATGCCCTATTACAATCATTGTGTCTTTGATAATGAGACTACTACCTGGAAAGCAATTATATTTGAAAAAGCCACTTAAAGTTCTGCCCAACTGCCTACTTCCCTAATAGAATTGGATTTTAGGAAAACAATTACAACGGCAAAAGAAATATTGCTGGCAAATTACTGATAAACTGTGAAATATGTAAGCTAATAATGTAAATGGAAACATGGTCCATTAGAAAGAGCTGTTTTTTTCCCAGCGGGGTCGCATGTTAAATGCACAGAAAAACAAACTGATTTTAAAAAATAATCTAAAAACTCCACAGATGAGCTATCGGTGGGTGCCCAGACTCTTTGACTCTCTCTCACACACACACAAACATTTTCACTAATAATAGCAGAATAGGTGTTTGACTACAGCTTTGGGTACATTTCATTATAATTCTGAATAGTTTTTGCCTCCAGACTTTAGGTAGCGATACTGTCATTCCATCATTCAACTGTCTTTGGAGGAGTTCCACAAGGTAACATCTAATGGAATAAGGGATGACACTTTGCTCTCACAGGGTAGGGTTTTACTTTAGTGTGATGCACATATCCTCCAGTTCTGATTGGATGGATATCGGTATGTTTGAATTGTCAAAAGCCTGACTTGAATTTTTCAACATACTTCCTGAATGTTTGGAGATTACATTAGTACACTGCAAATTAAAAACTTGGTTACAGTAACTGTCTGTTGATACAGAGAAAAATAAATAAATAAATATAATTAAATTCAAACTTGCCTTTAGGAAATCAGTTGGATAAAAACACAATCTAAACATTCTGAAGTAGAAGTAGTGATTGTAGACTATTCTGTAATATGAGCTTCAATAAGTACCCAAAGCTTTTACACTCGATGACAAATTATGTTTTAAAAATGATATGTATATCTGAAGATGACTTTATTCCTCTAAACACTAATGAGACCCTCCCCTGATGTACAGGTCATTGCATTGAGACGCTGCGCAAACAACAAAGTCTGAATGATTGTTTATGTATTGTTGTTCTATATATTTGTTTTGTATGCTTGGCACCCTGATGACCCCAAATGAACAGTTAACACTTCTTAAGTTGACACAGTGTGCCATATCTTAGCACGTTATTGTCCTGACAGCCTGTACCTTGTGTATATCCTTCGCTATGTCTGCTTATTACCATTAAAAAAGGTCACACAGGAGGAGAAAGAGACTGGAGATGTTCTCCCTGTGTCCCACATCTAGTTGACATAGCACCTGTTGCCAGGATAGAGCTATAAAAAGTCTGCTCACTATAGCTCACCAAAAGATTTCTGGCACCTCCTTTGTGCCCTATCATGGTTCATGATGAACAATTAGAATACATGATTTCACTGATTCTTATGACTCCTCCTCACTGGTTGAAGATGGGCTAATCAGTACATTCACCCATTGTACTGTTTGATTGTAAATGAAATCTGCATGCTTTTGGTTCACAATATCACCAGGTAGAGAAGACTTTGAAAATTCAACTAGTATGTGAGTTGTGTTTGAGGGATGTGGGAACAGCCTGTACATAAAGACCATTTCTAGATACTGAAGGATTTTGTGGACTGAATTTCTGATTTTCACTTGAAACTAATACTAATACTGGCATTACTGAAAATAGGCAATGACAGAACAAATCCAGCTTCAGGGTTATGTTTTACATACATTTTTAATTGTACATAAAAGTCGGAGCAGTTGAGGGATACAAGATAATTGATTTTATAAATTGTTATTTGGTCAATTAAATGGTGTATGTGTGATATACATGATGTTTCAGGAATGTGGATTTCTTATCTTATATCAAGAAATCACGGCAGCCCTAGCCAGATTTCAGGGTTTTGGTTGCGTAAGGGAGGGGGCATACAAATGACTTTTAAGTCAGTGCCTGGATTTGGTACTGGCGTGAAATACTTTTACTATATTGAATGGCGCCCTTTGTGAATAACTAAGAGGTATTTCCCTTATGCACAGCAGTTGTGAGCATATGAGAGCTGTAAGAGCAAAAAAATAAGAAAGAGGAGGAAAAAGAACAGAGTGAGAGCTGGAGTGTATTGATGGTAGATGATCTGTTTAGGACCTGAAGTAATAAACTGTTCAATTGGTTCTGCCAGATCACTCACACACTTTCATTCTCTCTTCCTGACACACACACACACACACACACACACACACACACACACACACACACAGCAGTCTATACAAACTGATCATTACAATAGCGACAAAAACAAGCTCTTTTCTAATTTCCCAAATGAGCTGCAAGCTGTTTTATTGCTTGCTTGAATTGTTGGGAAGTGCGTGTTAGAGAGGGTTCAATGGTGTTTTGGTGTATGTATATACAAACTTTCTGCTTTAACGTGCTTTTAAATACCAAAGTTCAAATGAGTAAATAACTAAATAATTAAACTGCATTATCATTTAATTTATTGTCTGTCTGCTTTTAATTGAATAAGAAGGCAACGTTTTATTAATATTGCCCCAATGGAGTATCTAAAACATCATTCAAATCAATTAACCTCTGTGTTTGAGATATGTTTGGCAAATGGAAATAAGCTTGTTGGTATAAAACTAAGCTATGTAAAAGTTTTCCATGGGCATCTCATCAGAAAGAAGTGAATTACAAATTAATGACCAGGTGTTTACATACTTTGTGTGTTTATCTCTGAATGTGTTTATTGTTTTTGTCTTTTTGTTCTCTTAGATGGGAAGTGAGAAACAGACAGGGGGAGAAAGAAGCAGACAGAAACCAAATGGGACCCAGAGAGCAGACAGAGAAAGTAAGAGAGAGACTTGGGGGGGAAAAAACAGGGGCAAAGTCATTTAAAAAAAGATGTTCTCTGTCACTGCTTTCACTGATGAGAGGTTTTGTTCTGTGTTTAATTTTTTCTTTTCACCTGCCCAGGGACTACAGATGGAAATTAGCTAAAAGCTAAATCTGGTACAAAGCATTTTTTCTCTTTTTTGAGGTTAATGTATTTTGTACATTGTCCCTGATATAAATAAATGTAATAAACTAAACTAAACCTAAATCTCCCCCATAGGCAAATGAGGGGAGAGATGTCAGACAGTACAGTGCAACGCTGTGGAGACTGATGGCAGACTGCTGAAATGTTGAGGATCCTGTGAGGAATACAAGTTTGACCTGATAGGAGTTACCTGCAAAAAGTTCTCTTTGATGATGTTAACAGGAGGACATTTTCTCAACTTTATTTGTCTGTTGTCTCTTTCACTTCCTGTCACTCTTCCTTCCATAATTTCTCGTCGTCTGTCTGTCTGTCTGTCTGTCTGGTTGGTGTTTGGGATAAATGCAGGCTGGTAGGCATATGTCTCTAGTTATGTCTTTAGGCCTCTCTCCTCTCTTTGTCATCCCACTCAGGGATGCATAAATTGCTACCTTACAGTAGTGCGGTAGTGTGTACATAACATTTATACCTGTGGCTTGGTAAGTGCTGTTTCTCTCCCGATATATCTGTTTAGAAATTAAAGCTGGAGCAGTATGGAGGCAGAGATTGCACTGGCTGAAAACATTTGCAAAGCTACTCATGTTCCCTGCCCCCACTGCACACACACACACACACACACACACACAAACACACACACACACACACACACACACACACACAAGCTGACTTAAAGATGCATGTGCAGATGAAGAAGGAAATCCACAGGGACTGTTAAGTGAAGTTAAGCGCAGCAGGAATAATCTAAAGTCATTAAATACCACTGGGTTATAAATAATACATGCACATACATGTACGATTAGAAATTATACATGCACATATGCAGTGAGATATCATCATAGAATGAAATGTAAAATGTGCCTTAGAATTGTGGTTTTAAACCATCTGAGGCGACATGTACAACATGATTGTACTTTTGTCAGCATAACCTTTTTTAATCAAATTTGTGAGGGGGTATCTGAAAGAGTGAAATTCAGACGACTAATCCACCAACACGGACAGCCCACCACAGGTGATTTATATCTATCTGGATCGCGACTAAAACTTTGTGAATTGCTATCTTAGAGGAGCAGAGACCCATAATCCTGACAAAACCTTTTTGCAGGTTCTACATAAAGCCCTCTGAAAAATCTTGAGGCAGATGGATTTCAGTTTTATTAGTGGGACTGCACCAGGCCGCTTTTACTGTGTTAATGTCAAATTCTTTTTCATTCCATTTTTTTTTTGTATATTGGAAAGGTGATTCAAAAAGCTGGCCTGAGCTGGGAGAATTAATAAAATACAAATATTAAAAAAGTATAAAACCTGCACTGCTGTTTCAGTTAGACAGAATAATTCTATTGTTGAAATAAATGTCTGGGACATTCTTTCATATTACACACAGTCCAGCTGATAACATGGGATGTTGTGGCTGGCTAAAATATGTGAAAATTCCCCACAACTCCCACTACTGTTGCAACAACAGTATGCAGGTAAAATATTGGTACAGAAATTGTACACATGCATGGAAAATCAGAAGAGTGAATGTAATATGAAATGTCTAAGTAGCAAAATTAGCGTACTACTGTCATTTGCTCATAACAGGAAAACCACAATCACATCAAAACATTCACATCAATGGCAAATTCAAGAATACAATTCTAATTACTTAGTTGATTTTCTAAAATCAAATAACTGTTAATTGTTATTAATAATCCCCATGACCTACTATTTTATCACCTCTTCACATGCAAGCCTTCAAGACACATACAGTACTCATCTTTCAACTTCAAATTGCAGTGATTTGTTGCATAAAATCTCAATATTATATATTATATATCAAAACTCTCGGTGAGGAAGTAAAAAACACCTAGCAGTTCAATTTACACAATGTCAGCTGCACTCAGATAGTTAGGCAGTGTGTCAGTCAGTCTGACAGCCAGTCAGTTCATTCAGTGCAGTGGACTGTACTGTAAGTCAGCTAGCCAGTAAGCTGGTCACTCAGTCAGTCAGTAAGTGTGACTCAGTTGTTAAAACCTTGACAGGTCTGGTAGACAGCTGACTGCTGGACGTCATGTACTGTACCTCTGAAGAAATGGACCATGACATCTTTGGTCTGTGAGAGGGTGTGTGTGTGTGTGTTTGTGTGTGTGTGTGTGTGTGTGTGTGTGTGTGTGAGCCTGTGTGTCACACGTGTGGACGGTTAGGGGCTGTTTTGCAGCTATTCTGGCAAGTAGATACACTTGGCATCCTTCACTTCTCAGCTGTCCAACACACACACACACACACACACACACACACACACACACACACACATTCAGTCCTGTCACACATCATTCTGATTCCTGCTGCTCACCGAGGGCCTGTCTCTGAGCCTAGTATGTCCAAAAGCAGTCGTTTTGTTGGATTAACACATCTCTTGACCTCTCCCGTAAACTGACACTTGTCTAGCAGGAAAAGACAGTGGAAACACACAAACGCAGAAAGCAGAGATCCGGAGGTTGGAACAGAGAAATGAATGAAAAGATGGATAGATGATCAGGGAAATGCAATAACAATTTTTACACATGAGGGGGTGGGGGTAAGTTCAGGGGACAGTAAAACAAAAAAATATGTTAAAGCCATTACAACAGAGACAAAGTTGAACTAATGTGGTATAAATGGGTAGCTCCACCTTTTCACATCAAAACAGATTTAGAATGAAATTCAGGGCACATACCGCTCTCCTCTTTGTTCTTGCCTATTCCCTGCCTACGGCTTTCCTGCCCAGAAAAACTAATATATATTTTCAGGTGCGCTGCCCTGGGAAGGGCAACTTTTACCCATTCAGAATATCAAATGTAGAGGCAGTAATGGTTTGAAAAATACTTTCTGTGACAGTGATGAAAGTTTTAAATGTGAAGTGGGTGTGTTTAAATGAAAAAAAACAAAGCACCTTTACAATAGAATAGCACCACAGTGGATTCCAAACCCTGGCAAAGAACGTATTATGGTTTGACCCACTGAGCTACTTAGGCCCATATATAGTATCTACTCAGTTTTAAGAGTGTACACAAAAATATAAGTGACGTCATGATCCTGATGATGTACATAAGACTGTAATCACAAAATGTATCTCCATTGTGTTGAGAAAAAGCCCTCTATCTTTTTGATGCACTTTGCTAAAGGCAACAAAGTGTGTCCTCCTTAGGCTTTATAAACACAATTCCCACTTCACACTTTATTTTCAGCAACTTAAAAAGTGCTTGGCCACTTGTTAACCTTATTTGACAGCAGAAAGATGTTCAAATTCACACAGTTTCATAAATTCACATTAAGAGCTGGCTGTATAACCACAATCCATTGTGCTGTTCCATTGGGGCATTTAAGGTTTAGCAACCCTGTCCTCTAGAAATTACATTTATGTACTACTAATTTGTTCTGGCGAATGTGTGTGAAAATGTAATTGCTACATGGATTATGTTCACCAGCAATGTTTTTTTCCCACTGAACAAAACACTATGTTTTTGTATCAAACATAAGTCGCAGGTGAGTGGTCGGGATGGATGGTGGGAGTCCAAGCGCAGGACTTTGACATCAGAGACCGGGGTTCACATACAGTTAGGCCCAGAAATATTTGGACAGTGACACAAGTTTTGTTATTTTAGCTGTTTGCGAAAACATATTCAGGATACAGTTATATAATCAATATGGGCTTAAAGTGCAGACTCTCAGCTGTAATTTGAGAGTATTCATATCCAAATTGGAGGAAGGGTTTGGGAATTACAGCTCTTTAATATGTAGCCGCTTCTTTTTCAAGGGACCAAAAGTAATTGGACAATTGACTCAGAAGGCTGCATGGGCTCGTCCCTCGTTAACCTGTCATCAATTAAGCAGTTAAAAGGTCTGGAGTTGATTCCAGGTGTGGCATTTGCATTTGGAAGCTGTTGCTGTGAACCCACGACATGAGGTCAAAGGAGCTCTCAATGGAAGTGAAACAGACCATCCTTAGGCTGAAAAAAAAGAAGAAATCCATCAGAGAGATGGCAGAAATGTTAGGAGTGGCCAACAGTTTGGTACATTCTGAGAAAAAAAGAGCGCACTGGTGAGCTTGAGAACTCAAAAAGGCCTGGATGTCCACAGAAGACAACGGTGGTGGATGATCGCAGGATCCTTTCCATGGTGAAGAAAAACCCCTTCACAACATCCACCCAAGTGAAGAACACTCTCCAGGAAGTAGTGTATCAGTATCTAAGTCTACCATACAGAGAAGACTTAATGAGAGTAAATACAGAGGGTTCACCACAAGGTGCAAACCATTAATCAGCCTCAAAAATAGAAAGGCCAGATTAGACTTTGCCAAAAAATATCTGAAGAAGCCAGCCCAGTTCTGGAACAACATTCTTTGGACAGATGAGACTAAGATCAACCTGTACCAGAATGATGGGAAGAAGAAAGTATGGAGAAGAATTGGAACAGCTCATGATCCAAAGCACACCACATCTTCTGTAAAACACGGTGGAGGCAGTGTGATGGCATGGGCATGCATGGCTTCCAATGGCACTGGGTCACTAGTGTTTATTGATGATGTGACAGAAGACAGAAGCAGCCGGATGAATTCTGAAGTGTATAGGGATATACTTTCTGCTCAGATTCAGTCAAATGCAGCAAAGTTGATTGGACGGTGCTTCACAGTACAGATGGACAATGACCCAAAACATACTGCGAAAGCAACCCAGGAGTTTTTTAAGGCAAAGAAGTGGAATATTCTGCAATGGCCGAGTCAATCACCAGATCTCAACCCGATCGAGCATGCATTTCACTTGCTCAAGACAAAACTTAAGGCAGAAAGACCCACAAACAAGCAACGACTGAAGACAGCTGCAGTAAAGGCCTGGCAAAGCATCACAAAGGAGGAAACCCAGCGTTTGGTGATGTCCATGGGTTCCAGACTTCAGGCAGTCATTGCCTGCAAAGGATTCTCAACAAAGTATTAAAAATGGACATTTTACTTATGGTAATGTTAATTTGTCCAATTACTTTTGAGCCCCTGAAATGAGGAGAATTTGTATAAAAATGGTTACAATTCCTAAATGTTTCATAGGATATTTTTGTTCAACCCCTTGAATTAAACCTGAAAGTCTGCACTTCAATTGCATCTTAGTTGTTTCATTTCAAATCCAATGTGGTGGCTTGCAGAGCCCAAATCATGAAGATTGTGTCACTGTCCAAATATTTCTGGGCCTAACTGTATTTGGTTAGGTATAGGCAACAAAAACACTGGTTTAGGAAAAGGTTGTAATTCCAGTTAAATCTTAATAAAGTAAACACAAGTCTCTGTTAACTTTTTCAATATTCAACGACGACCACAATCTTTTCTTAACCTTAAGATGTTTATCATGCTTTAATTGCTATGAGCAAACACTGTGTTTCATGAGAGGATATTGCAGGAAAAATTAAAAAATTAAATGACCATTGTCTCGTCAGATGAGGTTTTACAGATACTGTACATTCAGTTTGAACATTTGCAACGTGGCAAATGCATTTATTAAAAACCTTTAATCATTTGTAATTTCTAGGAGGCCGTGTTGGTTTAGATACATTGCTCAAGAGCATCCCTTGTTAATAGAGCCCTAACAAATGTGTTATTTGTCCTATGTCCTTACAACCTGCGAGTGGAGGGAGGTGGCAACAGAGTGAAGTACAGGGAGGGCAGCTGGGGTAAATGGCAGCAATAATCAGTAGAGAAGTTAGGTAAACACACATGAGGAGAAGGGAGCTAATCCTCGAGTGAGTTAGCTATGGTCGCGACATGGGGAGCAAAGAAGGAGTTAAGGAACTAGAGATGGAGTACAACGGTGTTGGTGTTTGTGTGCAGTAAGCGTGTGTGTACTCATTCTGGTTGTGTACACAGTATGTACAAGCCTGTGTACTATGTACATACGTGTATTTTCTGCCTGTAAGGTTCATGTGTGTCCTTGGCTATGTAAATATCTTGCATGTGTATGTGGAAGTGGCATGTGGGTGGGTGTGTATTCACACACTTGTGTATTTGTGATCCACAGAGGCATGCAGTGCTAGGCAGACTCTGGCTGCTGTAATCCGAGGTTTACACGCTGTAATGCTGCTGAAAGCCTGCAGGCCTAGCTGGCAGAGAGAAGGAGAGAGAGAGCAAAAGAGAGAGAGAAGGAGGGACATTATAGAGGAGACAAGAGAGAGTAGCTATGGGAAGGGCAGACATAAGAGACATGAATTAGACTGAAAAAAGGAGGGAGAAAAGTCTAGATGGAGAAAGGAGAAAAAAAATGCATAGTAAGATGGAGATGGACAAATACTATTCATATCAATACGTATACTAAAACTAAATGGATAGGACAACAAATGGCTACAAACATGACAAAGAAAGAAAAGAAAAATAAAGAAAGATGGGAATCAACATCTGAACTCTTTTCCACCCAAATCCCATGTTTTGTTGGTCAAGTTCAGCTCTAAATATTATTCAATTCTTTATAGACCTTATCTGTTATATGTGAGTATGTTGTTGCTGGGCTTTGTTCTTTGCTGTTCTATTTGACCACCGACAGAAACATTGTAAGATCAACACTTTAAATGATTGTCAATGCATTTCTTATCTGTGTGTGGTTAAGCCTAGCCAGATAAGGAAGAGTTGAGATTTAATTTACAGTTTCTTCTTAATTTTTCTGGATTTCGAGAGAGGTTAGGTTGCAAGAGCTACTTAGTGAGTTTACCTGTCGAAACTTTTCTGGCCACACTCCATCTAGCAAAGTGACTGAACATCTTCAGCTAGAAGCCCTGACTTGTGAACTTTTACTTAATTTTGTGTTTCAATATGGCCAGTCGCACAATATTATTACATTTATTTGGCAGAATGTAACTTAACATTTTTCCCAAACATACAACAGGAGCACAAGTTTAATAATAATTAAATGAAATAAACGGTAATTCCTAGGCTGAAATGCTATTGACTAATCAACGATACTGACATACAAAATAAGAAATCACAGAAAAAGTTGGAGGGGCCAGAAAGTTCTCTTCTTAACATTACTGCTAAACTAAAGTAGTGGGGCCATATTTGCGGAAGGTTGACAAGCTATCATACGTCTGTGTTTTCAAAGACCTCAGTTTTCATTATTCACACTACAACTTAGGAGAGTTAGGAGAGTTTTTTCATAAAGCAAATTTTCAGGAGTGTAAAATGCTGACTGGTCATGAATATAAGGCTAAATACAGAATAGGATAAACGAAAAAAAGAAAGTGTTACCAGACAGCATTAGCGTGGACGTGGTCTGAGGCTGGAGACACAGATAGACAGACCAGGGGCATAGCATGAATAGTCACACCATAATATAATTGAGAGAGTTTTTGGTCCTAAAAGGCAGATTGCAAAGTCAGAGAAGGCAGAACAAGAGAGAGAGAGAGAGAGCGAGAGAGAGAGAGACAGAATGAGATGACAGGAAAAGAGATGAGAGAAGAGGAAATGAAATGAGAGCGGGAGGGCTGACAAGAGGTGGAAGAACAGGGAGGGGAAGATGGATGGCATATCAAACCAATGCAAATCTGTTCCCCCAACTGTAATCACTTTAGTATGTGTAACCACACACACATATGCACACACACAGGAACGTACACACCGTAAATCCTTCTCGGCTATGCTTATTAAGCCTATGAGTAAATCCACTGTAGGCATGTGGTGATTCACTCGGAGATTATTCCATGATATAATTGTTTGGTATTCAGTCCCCTGAATACAGATAGGCTGTGGTGTGAGTGTATATCAGGGAATGAGGAAGAGAAACCAGCGGCAGCAAATTAAAAAACTGATAAAAGATAACAAGAAATCAATTTTCGTATTTTTAGAATTTGACACAAATTGATAAAGCATATTTAAGATATATTTCATAAAAATGAACAATGCCTTTCAGCGGAACAGTACATATTTTTGTGTCAAACATTTTATTTCAAGGACAAGGAGTTGCAGCAACTGACTGGACCAACAACACATTTTGATTAGTAGATAGCCTGCATTCAGTTCAGTTTAATTTCTTTATCCTTTTAAGGGTCATGGGGACGACATGTTATCCCAGGACACACTGGGCAGAAGGCATGGAAGACTACAAAGGACAGGTATCCAGTAAAATATGTTTACACAGACAGTTGTGCTTGTATGCGATTCCCTTGTATAAGGGAAGGTTGCAGCTTTAATGAGGAGTAGATGCACGGAGTGGGGTGATGATGCACCTGTCCTATATCTTGAACCGTACACTAACCAAACACTAAGGGTGGATTAAAGAAAGTGTTTTTTCCTTACTGAGATTTTCTTAGTAAAGTGGCTCTTAGGGGGTTAACTGCTGTCCAGGGAACTCTTATCATGGTAAGTGTATATGTGATGAAAAAACTTCATACTGAAAAATGAGGTCTTAGTAATTATGAGGGGAATAATTGGCTGGTGTTCTTAATAGCTTTGGGCCAATATTTACTGATTATTCAGTGGAAGAGTGAAGAGGCCATGATTGTCCCCTAGAGGCCGGATTACACCTATGAACTGAAGTCATGCAGCAAAGCTTTGTTTTTCTAACCCTGTCTTTAGTGTGCTGGAGTGTCTACATTCATGTCTACATTCAGGAGAGGAAGTAGTAGTAGTAGAATGTTTTACTGAATTTACAATTTTGGCATAATGGAAATGATTTGAAAAATGTACAGTAGTGTTTTTATATAGATTTATATAGAATACTTTACAAACCACAGGGACAGAAATACTGTGAAGTCAGGAGTCTGAACATCAAGTCAAGATGATGCCAGCTATTGTGGCTGGGTGCCTTTTGTGTGGTGAGAAGGCAGGTTTTTACTGGGGAATTGGTGACTAAAAGCACAGTCATACAGGGTGCTCATTTTACACAGGAGGATTATGTGTCGGGTAATACAATGGAGTTAAGGACAGGATGTTGAAACCAGGACCAGTGAGAGACTGTGATGTGTCCCATCAATTCACACAGCTCCTTCATCACTTCCATCATTGCAGCACCCCCTGCTATTGCTGCCACTGGGAATACTTGTCAAAGAGCCAGCTTGGAGAAAATGTGGAAAGTTATGGGACATTTGCCAATTTCATGGAGAAGTAAGGTAATGTCAGGTTATGCTATTCACTCACCAAGACACTTGTCCAGTTCGCCACATGTTCTCCTTACACAGCTCAATTTCTCACTGGGCCTCGTTATTTTTTCACACCCTCACCTGTTGCTGGTCAGTTTCCAGATTTAAAATGGTAAGGCTGCAATTTGGCAAGTTTGAGCACCTTATATTCATTCTCATCAGTGTTGACACCAGCATACGAATCTGTCTTCAACATTGCTTTCTTGGCCTTTGCAGCCCCTCTCCCTTGACTCTTTTAGGTGGGGGTGGCAAATTGCCTGTGAACCCTTGCCTTGTCAACCTCAAAAGAAAAACTCTTGAATCTCATTTTTGTCTTCGTACCTTTCTCCATCTCTCCTTGTACATTGTTTTTGTCTACATGCCTACCTGTCTACCTTTTTGTTTACTTGTCTACCTCCTTTGTATTCTTCAGTTGGAGTTCAGTTTAAATCTTCCTAGCTGGGCAGCATTGCACCAGACTGAGCTTTGGCCTGGCGGTGTCCTTTCCTGTACAGAACAAGACCTCCTCCCTGACAAACACTCTTATGAATCACCAAACCTCAGCTTCACTTTGCTAGAGCAATAATATTAACGCATGTGTTCTGGTCTGCTTCTATGACTTATTTGTCTCTGCAGACACTCACCACTCTGTCCTCTACCGATTTTATTATTCACCTCACTTAATCTCTTTCTTGTTCTGTAATCCTTGACCCATCTCTCTGCCCCTGAAATGCTCCACTGCAACCTCAAAGTTTCGGCTGAGGTCCCCTCCCCTCGTGTCTCTGCTGGCCACTTGTCTGCTGCTATTCACAAAACCATGGTGTGTTTAACACGAGGACACAACCTTGGTGTCAGATACCTCCTGCTCTCACACTCTGATTTCTTTTCCACTGATCCCTCCCTCGTTCTCTGCTGCCACCTTAGTAGTGCGATGTTTACAGCCAGGTCACAGGCAATTAGGCCTCCCCCTCATCATCTCTCCTTCACATCCCTGCTCCTGTCAATCTGTTCATCTATCCATCAATCCATTCATCCACTACGTTAGCAAAGATTAACCCAAGGACTGACAATCCACCTCATTTCCCTATTCCTCTTTTTCCCCTCTGTCCATCCATCACTCCCCCTCTGTACCCATCCATACATACATCTCCCTGACTTGACTTCAATAAAAACATTAGCTTGAGGGCTCAAACATGGCTGCTTCTTCGTTTTTTCTCCTCCTCCCCTCCTTCTATCCTCCCACCATTTCACACAGCACTCCCACCACTTTCTTTTTATCTCTCTGAACCTTTATTCTTTAATCCACCATGCCATGTCTTCCTTTTTTTCCCCTCGCTCTCTACCATAACCCAAAGTAATGTTGTATTAATAACATGACATCCCAGAGACAGAGAGCGTGGGCATTTCCATTCCCTGCCTGAATGTCGTCAGTGTTCATATGCGCAGGCCTGACGTGGTCCAAGTATGAGCAGTAACTTGCAGAATGAACAAATTAATGAAAAAGGTGAATAAATGCTAAAAAATGATGATTTCCTGTTAAAATGCAGACAGGGACATCTTTACTGCAGCACAGTGGTAGAGCAAATCAACAGGGTAGGGGTTGGTGAAGGGGCCTGGCATCAGAGATTTATAATGCTGACTTCCTGAGCACTCTTCTGTGTCTTTTCAGGCAGAGGGTTGATACAGACAATTGTGCTTACAGTATCCCAGAAACAGACAGGGAGCAGAATGAAAACGTTTGTATGTCTGCACACAATGACTGCTATGCTTTCATCCTTTCTTTCATTCTCACTTAATATACAGCCGAACCTCATCATATGCATCCACCTATGTACCTAGTAGCAGCATTTTCTTGAAAAATCAGTGTGCTTATGCTCAGTTTCCTTATGTCACTGCCAGAATCTTGTCTTGGCTGAGATATGAGACAGGATTGACAGTGAGGCATCTGGGGAATAAAACTTCTCCTGGCTTGTCTCAACAAACAGTGAAGAAGACGAGTGGCTGCCGGGCTAGTGTTTGGTGTTACCCAAACTGTTTACACAAGGGTGTTTTTGTTTGGCACCACAATGAATTTCCCAATGGGGTTTGTAGACAGCAGGTAATAGTTAAAAAATGCTGTCTCCCACTCCTCTGCATTTTCACATTTGTCTGCTTTACATATTTGCTTCCCTTATTTCTCTCGAACCCCCCCCTCGTCTTTCTGTCTCTCTCTATGCTTTTTGATACATCTCTTCTCTCTCACATAAACAGAGACACACACAGCAAAAATTCACATGCGCTGCCACACTTAGCTGATCCAAGGACACCAGAGGCAGTTTGTCAGCTTCAATTAGTGTCCATTGTCCACTGCGCTGTGGTCACCCAGAATATAACTTGCTGGTCAGTGCATGTGTGTTCACTCATGATTGACACGACCTTCCAGCTAAAACCAATCATTGACATCAATCAAGCCACAGAAGAAGCCTGTAAATACTCAAGTATTCAGGGGTTCACAAGGGTAAAAGCTGTTATCACAAAGGTTTAAAAAAAAAGA